>NW_019174514.1:0-104 GCF_002260705.1 Seriola dumerili | reverse complement strand
TCATCTTGAATGCAGCACAAGCTAAATAATTAGGCTTTTGTTTTGTTTGCGTGCCAACCAATATCAGCTCGGGACAAGGAAATCTCTCCATTTTATTTAAATCT
>NW_019174513.1:2964014-3029956 GCF_002260705.1 Seriola dumerili | reverse complement strand
TGCCTTACTATACTATGACGTTTTCATGACATTTTTATGCCTTACTATGCTATCACGTTTTTATGCCTTACTATACTTTGACGTTTTTATGACATTTTATGACTCACTATACTATGACTTTTTTATGCCATACTGTAATGTGCCGTCTTCGTGACATTTTGTGCCTCACAATACTGTGACGTTTTTTTGCCTCACCATACTTTGACTGTTAGCCGCACTATAAAATGTCTTTTTTATGACTTAATATACTATGACATTTTCATGCCTTACCATACTGTGACTTTTCTATGCGTCAATATACTATGACATATTATGTTTATATTCCATTGGTATACCATAGCCTTTTTTTATGCTTTACTAAACTATGTTTTTTTATGCTTTCCTGTGCTGTGCCTTTTTTATGTCTCACTCTAGTATTTGTTACAATTAGGTATCAAATTCTGTTTAGACCCCAGAGCAGATTCAGACACAGACACGACAGACTGGATATACTAAAAGTTCTTTATTGGTATAAGCCAAACTCAGAAAGTGCATAGGGTGAGTTTTAGTGAGGAGTGTGGTGGGGAAAGGGATCCAGGTGGAGACTGGTGGCACCCAGGGGTGGGAAGCCGGAGCAAGCAGGGGAGTATCCAGCGTAGTGACGTCAGGTGAGTACAGTGGCAGGTAATGGTGGAGGATCTTCAGCAGGAACAGGCACAGCACTGGTTCTGGCAGAAATGAGGAGAGACTCTGGTGAGTATTTTCCAACCAAAAAAACAACATGAGATCAATTAGGGTTTCTTTCACTGCATCAAATGTTGGCTTGGAGAGTTACCACATTGAGAGCGTAACAATCTGTCGATGAGTGAGTGAAGAGCCAGGGTTCTTATATAGGCCTTCATGAGTGATGAGTAACAGGTGTACCAGGAGGTCAATGCTGCGCCACACCCCTGCTGAGAAGCACATACACATGAACACAAAGAGGAGGAGACAGGGAAAAATGGACAGGGAAAACAAACACAAGAAACAATGGAGAAATCTAGCAATCACAAATGGGCTGTGACACTATGACATTTTTTTGCCTTACTATACTATGACATTTTTATGCTTTACTTTACTGCCTTGCTATACTATGATGTTTTTATGCCGATGACTTTTTTATGCCTTACTATACTATGACAATTTTGCCTTATTATAATATAATGTTTTTTTGATGTTTATATGCCTTACTATCCTATGACATTTTTATGACATTTTATGCCTTACTATACTATGATGTTTTTATGCCTTACTATAGTGTGATTTTTTAATGATATTTTATCCCTCACTATACTATGACTTTTTTTATGTGTTTATACGTTTTTATATAGTTTAACTTAATGATTTTTTTATGCATTACCATACTATGACTTTTTTATGCCATTAGTATACCATGGCCTTTTTTATGACGTACTATTCTATGACTTTTTTATGCCTTATTATATTATGACTTTTTATGACCAAATATGAATTTTTATGCCTCACTATACTATGATATTTTTATGCCTTAATATTCTATGACTCTTTTATGCCTTACTATACTATGACATTTTTATGCCTTACCATACAATGACTTTTTATGCCTTACTATACTATGACAATTTTTATGCCAATACTATACTATGGAGTATCAAAACAACATGCTCATTAAAATTATCTACATGTTTGTATATGATTGTCTTAATAATTTCTCATTAAATTTAAATATACTCGTCTATTTTTTAAATTTACATATATAACATTAACATATACTGACTTTCGCATTGGACACATATTTACTTAACATGTCTATAATACAAACAGACATACAAATTTACATATTTCTATCAGCTAGACATATATGTCAATATATGATATTGTTCGAATTTCTAACAGGTTTCATATGTAATTTTTATATAGAGGCTAGACTTTAAATATATTTATGATTTTACTTCATATGTACATATATTTGTGGCTAATTCATAAAATGTCATAAAAACGTCATAGTATAGTAATGCATAAAATGTTATGAAAACGTCATAGTATAGTAAGGCATAAAAAAATCATAGTATAGTAATTCATAAAAATGTCATAAAAACGTCATAGTATAGTAAGGCATAAAAACATCATATCATAGTAAGGCATAAAATGTTATGAAAAAATCACAGTATAGTAAGTCATAAAATGTCATAACAATGTCATAGCATAATAAGGCATGAAATGTCATAAACATGTCACAGTATCGTGAGGCATAAAATGTCATAAAAACGTCATAGTGTAGTACGGCATGAAATGTCATAAAGACGTCATAGTAAAGTAAGACATGAAATGTCATAAAAACATCATAGTATAAAAAGGCATAAAAATGTCATAGTATAGTAAGGCATAAAATGTCATAAACCATCGTACTATATTAAGGTATAAAAAGGTCAAAAAACTTCATTATATAATAAGGCATAAAATGTGATAAAAACGTCATAGTATAGTAAGGCATAAAAACGTCATAGTGTAGTAAGGCATAAAATGTCATAAAAACTTCATTGTATAGTAAAGCATGAAAACATCAAAAAACTTCATAGTATATAAGGCATGAAAACATCAAAAAATGTCATAGTATAGTAAGGTATGAAAACCTCAAAGAGCATCATAGTATAGTAAAGCATAAAATGTCATAAAAATATCATAGTATAATAAGGCATAAAAACGTCAAAAACGTCATAGTATAGTAAGGCATAAAATGTCATAAAAATATCATAGCATAATAAGGCATAAAAACGTCAAAAAACGTCATACTATAGTAAGGTATAAAATGTCATAAAAACGTCATAGTATAGGAAGGCATAGAAATGTCATAGGATAATAAGGCATAAAATGTCATAAAAAGGTGATATGATCGTAAGGCATAAAATATCATAAAAACGTCATAGTAAAGTAAGGCATAAGAATGTAAAAAAAAAACATCATAGTATAATAAGGCATGAAAAAGTCACAGTTTAGTAAGTCATAAAATGTAAAAAAAAATGTCATAATATATTAAGGTACAAAATGTCAAAAAACTTCATAGTATAGTAAGTCATAAAAACGTAAAAAAACATCATAGTATAGTAAGGCATGAAAAGGTAAAAAAAACTTCATAGTATAGTAAGGCATAAAATGTCATAAGCCATCGTACTATATTGAAAAGGTCAAAACACTTCATATTATATTAACGCATACAATGTCATAAAAACATCATACTATATTAAGGCATGAAAAGGTCAAAAAAACTTCATAGTATAGTAAGTCATAAAAACGTAAAAAAACATCATAGTATAGTAAGGCATAAAATGTCATAAAAACGTCATTGTATAGTAAGGCATAAAAACGTCATAGTATAGTAAGGCATAAATTATCATAAAAATATCATAGTATAGTAAGGAATAAAATGTGATAAAAACGTTTTTATGACATTTCATGCCTTACTATGCTATGACATTTTTATCACATTTTATGCCTTACTATACTATGATATTTTTATGATAATTTATGCCTCACTATATTATGACTTATGACATTTATATGACATGTATTTCCCTATGTCAAGAGTTATGTTACCATATGTGTCGCCCATAATAGGATATATTATTATGACATTTATTCATCTTATGGATATATGAAGATATAAGTTCATAACATACGTAGAATATCCATAGTAAAATGCAACTTTATCAAAACAACATGCTCATTAAAATTATCTATATGTTTGTATATGATTGTCTTAATAACTTTTTTTAATTTTAACATACTTGTCTATTTTTTATATTTACATATATAAAATTAACATATACAGACAGTCTTTTGGATGGACACATATTTACTTAACATAATACAAACAGACATACAAATATACATATTTCTATCTGCCAGACATATATGTCAATATATGATATTGTTCGAATTTCTAACAGGTTTCATATGTAATTTTTATATAGCGGCTAGACTTTAAATACATTTATTATTTTACTTCATATGTACATATATTTCATATAGGCTATGGAAATTCAACATATGCCCATCTATAACATTTGCATATGTGCATTCCTTACTGTAAATTCTTATGTTATATGTTAATAAACCATTTGGTAGAAGGCATTAAAAAGCCAATCTCTCATTTTGGAGCAGTGGCAAGGTTGTTGCGTTCTTATCAATGTTGAGACCAAATCTACGCCCTTGGATTTACTGTGACATATTTATTGACTTGGAAAATAACCAAAGAATAAAGAGCTCATAAAGCTCAGGAATAAAAATCTGCAGAAATGTAGCAGGACTCCATGTCCGGGGAATACATTTCATATCAGTTTCTTTATTGAACTTGAATTTCAAAATCCAGATTTGTTAAAAAGAAAATAGTGGGACATGCTTGATTTTGTTTTGACTACATGTAAAGACAAGGTGTTGGAATTTTTTTATTTTTGACAGAGGTCAGTTATAGAACAACACCTCTGAATCTGGTAGAAATTCAATCTTTTGAATCTGAGGTGTTATGAATTGATTTAATATAACAGGAATTAAGAAAAAAAGGAAAAATTAAGCATTTTCTGCTTCACAAAATTTTCTGCTATCACTGCTTTTTTCTAATAAATTAGTCTTTTACATAGGTCCATTACCCAAATTCTTATTTACATAAAAAAAGACCAAAACAGGAACAATGTTTATAATTTAGGATCACAAGTAGACACATTGCCACTTCTGTAGTTGAAGGACCTGGAAGGCCATGATCTCTTATCAATCACTCATTAGCAACATTGACTCCATCACTCCCAGTATAGTGTAACATCAAGGGCCGACTAACCTTATATGTACACTTTGAATGCACTGACAAAAACACATTGTTACTGAGTTGACACATTTTATGACACACATATATGTTGGTGACACATCCCTGACTGATGTTTCACCACCCTTACTGAGCATTCACATGTCAGAAGTTAAAGATACATGTGACATATGTGACATACCTGATTGTTCCAGCTGATTTGATGGTTATGCCACAGTATTCTGAAACAGGAAGGTCTCAATCTGGATATAGCTATATAAAAAGAAAAGATGCATAAATTAAAAAGCATTAATAAACACATACATATAGTATATGAAATATCTCCATCTCTTTTCAATTTAAAATTCAGCCAGTGAAGCCAGCAAGCTGATTGTGAAGGTGTGTCAAGGAGGCTAAGTGTCTCCTGGACATCTTTGATCCTCCTTCTCAAGGAATGCTACAGCTCGCTGCTGCTTCTCAAACACAAGAGAGCACTTACTGAAGAGCTCATAAAACTGATGCACAGCACTCCACCACCACCATGACTCAGACCTCTGCTACAATATTTTTATGCATAACATAATATGCATTTATATTCACAAGTCTACTGAGATACACTTGGTTGCTTGGAATGTTGATGATCTACAAATTTAACCTTCTTCAGATAATTTAAATCTTATTTTACTATTGTGCTGAGACCTATGTCCTCATCTTGCACCCCGAAGGTATTTGAGGGTTAAACATCTGTTGCTTAATTAATGCATAACTGGTTCAAGGAATCCCCAGCAAACACTGATAAAATGCTTCTATAAGAATACAGAGAAGGGAGGAAGCACTCCTTAAAATTGAATCAGTGATATTGTATTGTTTTTAGCTCTTCTAGGTTAATATTATGAAATGGAGAGTGGAAAAAAGCTTCTCAGATCTGTGCTCAGCCTCTGAAAAACCAAAACAGTACAAAGCTGGCTAAATACACTGTTGCTCATAAAGTTGGAATAAAATATTTTTTTACCTCTTTCCATGAAATAATTGTGACTATGTGATTTATTTCATTTCACCTGGATAATTAGGACACATAATGTAATCATTGCACCTGGTCAAAAGTGATTACTGATGCATTTAAATAGGAATAAACAGAGGATTGTGTCTGAAAACAAAATTATTCCAACTTTATGGGCAACAGTGTACATTTCATGTTCTGTGAGTGTTTGAGTCACATTCATAATTTGATTGTGAATTACAAATTAAGTCATTACATTACTTTATGAATGCAACAAATTACGCATTGATTTGTGTGTTAGATCGTGATCATTTTTCTTATTATCAATTGTGTAGATTACTTCTATCTGGCAATTTCTGGATTTGATTTGGAAATGAGAAATTATCTGAAAATTAAGTTGAAGTATATTATTGATGAGGCCTCTAGCACGATAGGATATATGATAGGATCTTCAACAAAAGTATTTCAATTTTTTTTTTTATTTCATTGGCTTTCTGCTGACATATGTCAAGCTGTTAGATGGCTGGTCATTACTCTTCTTTTGATTTCATTTTATTATTTCTGTCAGAAATGTATAAGATGATTGATTTTTCTTTAAATACAGGTGGCCACCATTTGTCTGATCAAAGGACATGTCTACAAAGAGCCTAACAAAGTCCATCAATCTGACTCTAGGTACAGTAACTCCTGACTGAACATACATGCCTACAGGCATTTTTGTGTATGTACACAGTGGCATCGTAAAAACACTGTTTGTGCTTTTCATTACTGAATGGGGGGAGTCAGCCCTGCACTGTGGGTGTGCAACAATAAAAGAGCAGGAGTACCTGTGACTCTGTTTTTGATTTCAGAGAGGACTCTGAGACAACATTACATAAGTCATTGTTCACTATGGACAAGAGGATGCTCGGGGCTGCGGTGATGTTTGTTTTGACAGGTAGGGTTAAATTCAGATAATGTTTCTATAGAAAAATGCGTGTTTGGCAGTTTAAAAGCTGATTTAATGAGCTACAGCACATCATATATGTCACATACTAAATCCTGTTCATCATTTTGCTAAACATTAATGCCATACTGGGCTCAAAGCACTTTCTCCAGTATTACAATGCTCCTCTTTATATCTTCTTTAGGTTACTTGGATATGTGTGTGAGTGAGGGTATCTTACCCCCAGGACCCCTGAGTGGAGCTGTGGCAGGCAAAGTGAAGTTCACCACCACCCTCCTACCTCCTGAGAATCCATATCTCTCTGTCAGCTGGAACTTTAAAGGGGGGAACATCATCACTTCCACCAGCATCAACATCACTGAGCCTGGATATGACAACAGGATCTCATTAGACCGAGCCACAGGAGCCCTGGAGCTCAGAAACCTGGTGCTGGAAGACAGCGGGGAGTACACTGTCACCATCACACCAGACAGAGGGCAGCAGAAACAGGGGAAGACCACTCTGAATGTGTATGGTGGGTGCTATGTGGCAGTGATGCTACAATAATTGTCAAAAAAATCATTGAAAAAGTGTAACAATTCAAAGCACATTATAGATCATATAAGTTCTTGGCAGAAAAAATTAAGTTGTTAAATATTATTATTATTAAATATTAAAACAATTTCATGAATATAAAACAAAATGTCTAAATTTCTTCTACAGATGTCAGACATATAAACATAGATATCAACATAATGCTAGTTTTTATAATCACATCTGTAATCGTAACAGATGGAATAAATTTGAAGATGGTACTGTTTTTTTTAGCTATGACAACTGATTATCACTTGAAGTTACCATCACAGCAAAATCTATATAATGTGACATGGGAATGTTTTCTTTGCAGCCAATTTAAAAATCTAAATTGATTAGAACCAAAATAAATTTGCAACATTTTTACATCAATTTTCATTGGATGGATGCTGTTTGTTTTCTGCCAGCACTGATAACAGGAGCCACCATCCGCAGCCCCACAGACATCCTGATAGAGGATGAAAGCAATGCCAACCTCACCTGTGAGGCCTCCGGCTCCATCAGCACCAGAATCTGGATAAAGGACGGCCAGCCTCTCCATCCCAGCAGCCGACTCAACTTCTCCTCAGACAACAGGACAGTGTCCATACAACCTGTTCACTTCTCCAACCACGGCACCTACCAGTGTCGAATCAGCAACCCAGTCAGCACCATGACTGTGGCCCATAATCTAACTGTCAACTGTGAGTACTGTTCAGTGCAGGCCCAGCTAAAAAACAAAAAACAAAAAACACAGAACTCTTTAAAAGAAAAATTGTATGTACAGTATTTGCTGCTTTTAAAGACATTTAGATACAGGTCTGAACTCTGAACCCTAATACTGAACATTTCTTTTCTCTGTGCAGTTGGACCATATAACATATCAATTATTGGACCGTCAACAGCTCCACCTGGCCAGAGGGTGACACTGCAGTGCACAGCAGACTCTGTCCCACCAGCAAACTTCAGCTGGATGTTCAACGGCAACGACACTCATGCTAATAACTCCATGTATATTATAGAGCGATTGGAGGCAGAAAACACAGGGAATTACACCTGTACTGCCAGAAATATGGTGACCATGCTTGAAAACTCCACAGTTTTAAATCTAAGAGGTAAGAAACTGATGCATGAATTTATTTTTCTTAAATGTCATGGTAATTTTGTCAGTCATGCATGCATCTTAAAGCCAAGTGACCTTTCAAGTCATGGTAATGGTTGTCCTCTTTACTCTGTGAAGCATCCTGCACTGCTCCCTGCTGGTCGTTTTCAGCGCTGGTGGTCAGTGCACTAACTCTGAGAGGGTTAATGTAAGAGGAAGTGGCAGATGGGATACCACCAGTGCAAAAGTAATCATTTCGATATATACTGTCTATATTACTGTTCATATCTGAATTATCTAATACATATTTCTTCTTTGTTGTTGTCACATTAATTAACATTGGTTTATATTTTTTTCTCAGATTCTTCCCTCTCTGGTGTGGTTTGCTTATAATCAAGGACCCTGATTTAAACCAACTAGAATGTATTACACATGAAATATTATTGTGAACCAAGAGACTTTGATCAAGCAGATTGTCATCCCTGGGACAAAGCTGAGAGTCTTATATCAGAAAAACAATTATCTAACTTGTCAATTAAATACATTTGTGGAAATCTACATGGAAATAAACCTAATATAAGGATATATTGTCATCATAAACATGTTTAATGCTTTGTTGTTGTTATCAGCACCAGCTGGATTTATATCTCACATTCTTTGTGTATTATATTCCAAATATGTGGATGTAAGATTGCAAATAAAAACTTTTGTGTGTCCACAACTGGTTCAACAAATATATATACAGCAATGATAGTGATGACGCCATTTGAAGAGAGATCATCATTTATCAGGAAAACTCATTTATGTTGTCTGCATTCCTGCTCAATGATAAACCTGAAGACCTTGTGGATCATCGTGTTGGTTTTTGGAAGGATTGCAACAGTGGGGCCAGTCCTATAATAGCGAAAGTTGCTTACTGACTGACTGACTGACTGACTGACTGACTGACTGACTGACTGACTGACTGACTGACTGACTGACTGACTGACTGACTGACCATAATTTCATCACTGGTTAGCCGAGTGCCACATGACTGAGTTGGACTTTGTAGTCTTAATGGGCTGTGTTTAAGCCAGTACTTCATATTTGTTCTGTTGTCTGACAGCAGAATCATAAAAACATGTAAATGAGAACAGCTTTATTGGAAATTCGGCTGTACTCAAATACTGTATACATGAGCACAGAGAGTAGGAGCAAACAGATAAAGGGCTGAAAGCAGCTGACACTAGGCAGAATGCAAATAGCCTACAGTGCGATGGCATGTACTAGGTTTTGACCTAGCCTTGTTTGCATATGTCTGGCAGTCTTTGTCGATGACAAGGCAGTAAAATATATTAGGTCACACTATATGACTTTTTTTCCAGGAAGCTGTTGTGTAAACACTAAAACTTTCCCATCTGGGTGACTAATAGTTCAACAGTGCTGCTTCACACAGTTGCACAGTTGCAAACATTAGGAGCCTAACCCTGTCTCACAACCTCTGAGTATCAGCACTGAGTTTCCATAGACCACACCTCTCCTGCTTTCTGTTTTCCACAATAAGATTAACTAAGAAATTCTTGAAGTTGTGTGCTATAAGTGTGTCAGTGGCAAGCATAAGAGTTTGTGTATAATACACACATGATGATATACAGGAATGGTGGTGCAATACCATTTATAATTTTTTCTAGCACATAGAACTGTATAAAGGCTTATATGCATTTTGTGTAGTACAAAATGATGTTTAGATAGATAAATACAATAAGCTGCCCAGTAACATATGGCAAGAAATTATCTTGCTGAAGAAATGACTGTGTGCATCTACAAGATGCAACAAATTTTAGTCTACTTTGCACCAAATAGCATTCTTGTTTACAGAATAAAGTTAATTTAAATTAAATGTTGTAAGAACATTTACTGACAAAATCTGATCTGAATGTTTCCTTGAGCTAAATAAATATGACTGAAAGTGAAACTTTTACAATCAGCATAATAACAGATTTCTGTTACATAAATGTAAACCCTTTTTTCAGTGTTCTTGAAGAATTACTTGATGAAGACAAAGAACTGTATTTGCTGCATTTCTGATAATGAAAATATTTCACATGTATTTTCCTGTCTTGCCCCCTAAACCAGTAATTTAGATGCAGGCAACAAGCTGAGATCAACCAACTGAAACAGGCAAAGCTTTGCATCCCTGACCCGATTAGCCTGTTGAACACCTGGGACTAATTTAGCCAGTGACTCTGATTGGTGGAGATAATTATACATCACTTTTCTGAGATGCAGTTTCCCTCAGGAGGTTTGACATGTGGTCACTGGTGCGGGGCCTTAAATTAATGCACTGTTCTGCTGTATGCTCTTTTGTTTCTTAAACACTGGTATCATCCAGAATCTTAACTAACACTGTCAGCTGAGGTGAGCTGTACTTTTGACTGACAGACTACACATGATGGTAAAAATCTGTAAAAGTGTTACAACAGCTTCATACTTAAAGCTTCTTTTTCATTAAGGTGAACGAAATCTTGGCATTATTACACACCTGACATATAACTGCACACCTGTGTCAAATTCATTCTATCCATTAAGTATAAAGTCATCATTCAATAACTTTTGAACCATTATGAACTTTTCTGATTCAGCTGCTGTCTACTACTGGCTCTTTATAGCCTGAATGTGAATGTAGCTCTACATGAAGCTGGATACTATAGACAAGGGCAAACTACAATGACACAGGGAACTACAGCCGTCTTGGCCTTCAATTATCTGAGGAATGAACATGCTGCAGTCAAACTCATTATCATAATAAAAGGTAACTGTTCAATCTTATCTTATCAGTCACAATGGAAAGTAAAAATCAATAACCCTGGAGCTGAGGGTAATATATTAATGTCCACATTAAAATTTAATATAGATGAATGAAGCCAAACAGCATCATGTAACGATGAAACAATGAAGGCCCACACTTCTTATTCATTGTCAGTTGAAATCTTGTAATAAATTAGGATTATTTTTAAAAGAACTAAAAAAAAAGTCACTGGGACAAATAAAATGAGAGTATTTTATCCAATTAGAGGTGGATTATGTAACACTACTGTATGTACAAGTATGGAATATTTTAATCCTCCTCTTCCACTGAGTGAGGGGCTGCTGCCAGAGAGGCTGTTGCTGTCATGTTCATTGCAGCATTGGGTGTTTCACCTCCATCTCATCATGATTTACATTAAGTGAGTTTGATATCACAACATGACATGGAATACTGTACTACAAATATGTAGCTAGCTGAAAGCTTCTATACTTTTATATCCCACACCTATCTTAATTTAAACTCCTGAAGAGGTGCTATCTCCAGCAGTGAGTATCCACTTGTAATTTAACATCACCTCTGCCACTTCCACCTTTCTTTTTATAAAGGGGAACAAAATCATGGGTGTTATCACACATCTAACATATAACTGCATTCTTGTGAATAGTGGAGCATAATTTTCAGAACTGTGCATGTGCTACATTTACAGCATGTAAAACCGCATATCTCAAGCATTACACGTAGAAGCAGATTATCAGATTAAACACTTCGTGAGGCTCGTTTGGACTAATTTGCAGCATTTCTAATTTCATCTCAAGGAAATCTGTGCACTACAGGAATGGAGTAAATCACGTTTGTTTGTTTGTAATTTGCGATCACACACAAATATGGAGCTGAAATAAAACAAAATGTACTCTTTGTGTCTTTGTTGGATGGTGCAAGAGGGGAAAGTAACAACACATGTCATACTTCTATACAATTTACATCATTTAGATATATTATTTACACTTTTAGATGCAGTACTTTTACTTGTTATGCACCACATCCCGTCGCGGTATTACTTCTATGATATTAAACCGAGAATTTAATCCAAAATACTCAGGGAAGTCACAAGTTTCATCATCACGTTTTTATGTAGAAGACATTACCATACGTTGACCACTTGAGGTCAGTGTTTCACTGGTGGATGCTGCGTGCTACACCGACCATCTGAAATCATGCCGGCTGCTGAACGTTGAATTGGAAATCAGGTTTGAACACTCAAGAGAGAAGCGATCGGCCTGTAATAGTTTTGACATAGTTTTATTCCTGGTTACAGCGCTGAAAGATGGAAAATAACTGTCTCCTGTCGCAGTCGTGCACCTGCCTCTTTCCTGCTTAAGTGGACAGTTTAATTAATGTATTTGGTTACACAGATGTGTAGCTACACACTTCTATGAGATGTTGATGGGTTCTGATGTTCAGGTACGTAGACGATGGCACTTCACAGCACTGTTTTTATCTGTAGTGTCTCAGTTATTCCTGTTTTTGCAGCGTTGTTGCAGCATATATCACGAGTTGCTGATGACCAGTTCAGACTATGTTCCTGTTTACAAATGCATTTTTTTTTCACTGGGTTTGCCTCACATCGTCATAAATCTTGAAACATTTTCTCCGTTTTCGACAGCTGAACCAGAAACTGTCAACTCTGTATCTCTGCAAGTTTCCTGCATGTTGATGAGAAAGCTGATAAACAAAAATGGTGATAGTTTCTAAAGCTGGCACTTGAGGCTAGTTGCTATTTTAAATTAGTCTCACTCACTTTCTAACAGTAATGTACCAGAGCAACCTCCTAAATTGAGGACTATTGTATTGTATTGTAAGGTACTTTTCTTATTTTCTCCACCACGTGTAGTTGTGAACAATGAAAACTTGCAGCAAATCCCCTTTTCTGCCACTGAAGTTGATTTACATCACATTACTCCCAGGTAAGATTAAGTGTTTTAAACATTTGCCATTTTTTTGAATGCCTGATTACAGTGCAGATTTATATATAGGCTATTTGTGTAGAATAATCATAGCTGGCTAAGATTGATTTTAAATCATTTAGGATCACTGTTTTTTTAACCTCAGTTGTGAAAATTCAGCTTTAACACAATTTACCAACACAGTTTAGAGACTAAGAATACAAACAGTGCAACCAGAGTTCAACAAGACTGCACATCATATCAACTTATGGTTTTCAGTTCTGGAGGCACAACGAGTCAATGTCTGGCCTGAAGTGACTGGATACCTTGGGCATGATGTCACCCTGCCATGCCAATTCATCAAAGGAAAAGAAAATGCCAATATTACACAGGTTCAGTGGGAACTCCTGCAACCAGAAGGAAAACTTATCACTATTATTGTTTTTAGTAGCCAGTTTGGGGTGAACATTCCTGAATCTTCTCTGAAGGAGAGACTGGAGATTACTGAACAATTGCTGCTAATTAAAAACGTTGAAATGAGAGATGCAGGGTCATACGTGTGCACCATTGCAACCTTCCCTCTTGGTTCATTTGAAGGAAAAACCAACCTTGTTGTTCGAGGTGAGTATGTGAAGCATTTTTACACAAAATGTAGCTGCAAATAATATAAATTTATACATGAGGCCTAGGCCAACCAGAACCAAAAACTCAGGTTTAATCCAATTTAATCCAAACTGAGATCAACATCTAAAACTCTGCATGATTAGAAATCCCTTGTTTTTATCATGAGAAATATGTGAAGCACTGTGTGATTAACAAATTGAAGAGTTTTTTTATATTCAGTTAGATTTAGTTTAATCCCATTCTCCATTACTGATCAGTGGAGAATAACATTGATGTTATGCTCTTGGTAAATAAGTAGGACCATTATAGATGCACCTAAACCATTCTTGTGCTGCATTATTGTATGATTCTCAACTGTACCAATTATGCTGCTATGATAAATCTATCCTTTATTGTACCAATGAATACACTATATGTCTGTTACTGGTTGCAAATAACTGGGGTCATATAAACGCCATGAAATTTCACATGATAGACACAGCCATGTTTCTTTTCCCAGAACAGATGCCATTATCACCAGGGGTGGTTTCTGCTATAGTGATTGCTGTCATACTGCTTGTTGGGATTTTGGCAACCATCACATACTTGATTTTCATCAGAAGGTGTGTCTCTGATGTGTATTTTGTGTAGGAGTACACAGTACAAGCTGTAGAAAAGAAACCTCTTCCCATAATTGAGACTCTTATGTCGTAAGATGTTAGTAATATATCAGCATTAATCATCCTTTAACAAATATTTTTAACAAATAATTATTTCATGTTGATGGTTATATTTGACAGTATCACTGGACTATGAGGATGATTATCTTTTTTGTATCTTATTTTAGTATTTGTCGATAGAAAAATGCCAAATTATTCTCTGGTTGCGGCTTCTCAAATTACAATAGAAACTTTGCTGCTTGTCTTTGTTTTACACCATTGTAAACTGAATATTTTTTGATATGGACTTGTGATTGGACAAAACATGACATAAGAAAATGTATTTTCTTTTTCTTTTGAATATTTCATAGCCTAAACAATAAATCAATTGATTGAAAAAAAAAAAATCAGCAGATTAATCAATAATTAGAATAATCATTAGTTGCAGCCCTAGTTTCTCAGATTTGAAAGGTAATTCCATGCAAGAAAAAACTAATTGCAGCACTTTTGATTCTTTTACTCAGGCATGATTCTTCAGTCAGACACCGTGTCTTCATTGGTGAGAACAAAATTACAAATTCTTACATCTACATTTAATCATTTGGCAGAAGCTTGTATCCTAAGTGACTTACAAGTCTGTTTCTAATGGTTAATTTATCTTTTATGTTATATTTTATATAATTTGTTGTTGTTTTCAGTTTCCTTGAATAAAGCCTGTCTGTCTGTCTCAGATACAGGTGGAACGGCGACAGAGGTGGCCAGGCCATCTGTTATTGTGAGAGACCAGGTGAGCTCAGAGCTGGTTGGAAGCTACGTCTCTGAATTTAAGTTGAATATGTTTAAGTCAGATAAAGTTCGTTTACTCTGTGGTTGTGATAAGAAGAAGAGATGATTGTTGTGCAACATGATGATGATACGAATGAGCAATTGGGTCTCCATGATAACATTTTCTCTCTCTCCTACTCATAGGATGTGGTCTACTCTGACGTCAAGTTCAAACCATTCAGAGAGGCGACACCCTCATCCAATAACCAACACACAGACACCACGTATGCCGATGTCACATATGCCAAGGTTGTTCTGGGTCAGCAGCCCAAATGAGGAATGGAAAATGGAAAAAAATGTTTTTTTAAGGTTGTAAAGCTGCTGTGTGCAAGTTGCATTTAACATAATATTGGTATCATTTAGTGAAATCAGCATATCCATACATGTATCAATAGATCACCTGCACCTTCTTTTGATGCTCTCACATATTTTTTTTTAAATGGGCATATGCCAAACCAAGGGATGACATGTGTTTCCTCTATAGCATGATAACAGGAGGTATAAAAGTCATGTAACAAATTTGTCTGACTTATCAGAGCTTTCATCAGCAGTGCAGTCCTTAAATAACGAAACTAAGAGTCTATAGCCATGCTAGTGGCTCTTAAGATGTGATGTTTAGCAGGTATGATGTTTACCATTTTCACTGTGTTGGTTTAGCATGTTAACATGCAAAAATTTGAAAGTATTTGATCATAAACTAAAGTGACTGTTTGAACTGATGAGGTTGCAAGATGAAATGACAAGAAAGTCATTAACGGGGGAAAAACACTTGCACTGTCATCACAGCTGGACCATCTCCACCGTGAGAGAGAAAAAAAAAGGGATGAAGACGAGGTCCAGCTATGACCCGGTAACCCCCCACCCCTCACAGACTAGTGCTGTTCCATTTTGACAGAGTAGAGCTCATCCGACAGAGTTCTTGTTCCTCCTCTGGTAACCATTAAATGACAGAGATAGAAAGACAATGAAGTGGGAAGTTGCGTGAATGGAGAACTAAGTCAGAAATGCAAAAACCAGTATGGCATGTCAGTGTTTGTAAGAAAGTGTTTAGTTTCTTCTGTAAAATTAACTTTCTGGATTCCTATTTTACTGTGTTTTTTTTTAACTAATTGGACAATCATGATGTGTAGATACCATTGTCCGTCTCTCTGCAGCTCAGTTACTACCCAGCATTTTCATATGACCCTTTTTAGGGTTAAAGGGTTTGAGTCAAAGAGGATGACTAGAGTGGTTGTACTCTTTCAATTTTTTTTTCTGTCCTATTTCTACCTGTTACCCCAAACCTGTCTACAGTGGTTTTAAACCAAAATCAAGAATTGCATGTCATGGTTCAGTGGTTTGTAATTTCCGGCCATATTCTGTCTGCTTTAGGTCTCTTGTCCAGAACACTGCTCAGGGTTAATGTCATAATCACGTCTATGGGTGTTGCAGTATGAGCACGCCTGATGTAAAAAGGTGACAAAATATGGTTTGCAAATTGCTGTAGAGGTGCAAACCATCACTGAACGTTACCAACAGTCACTGTGTTTCACCTGGTAGTTTTGAAACAGCGTTTCCTGACACTGTCATTTTGTGGGTGTAAGATAATGTCTGCTACACTCACTGTGTTGTCAGAACATGTGAAAACATGATTAGCGTATTGCTTTGCAAACATGGGAAGTCTTTAAATCTAATTTTGAATGTGTTGAGGTTGTGCGAAAGTCAGGGCTTAAGAAGTCTGATTACAATCACTGTAACGCTTATGAAATATACCAGTCCTGTAAACAGAAATGACAGCGCACAATTCTGTGTCTTATCTCAACCTTTTCTTAAGAATGTAACATTGTTTGTGGCTGTTGTTGCTTAATAAAGTTTTGAATTTTCCCATGCCATATCAATCAGCAGTCTCTTGTCTTTCTTACACAGAGTTCTGTCATGACAGGAAATAGATGAGAAAGATAAGACAAATGCTGTTTGATGGGAGTGCATTGTGACAGGCTTTCCATATCTGCATCATCTAACTCAGAGAGTACTGAGATGAAAACAAAAATGCAGAAAACGTTTCACTCAAAAAGCAGAGACACATGTCACTGCCATGCTATTGAGAGTGGCCCTACTGAAACACACTTTCATGTGTTATGTTGTCAAGAAATCAGTCAATGACAATGAACAATAAGCACAAATTCCTTACGCAAGCAAATTTTGGCATTAGCTCTCAGTTTAGCTCTCAAACGCTTAATACCATTATGTTACAGATAGGTTAAGAAACAAGAGACTCAGGTAGTTTTAAAGAAAGGGGGCACATTTGTAAAATTAATGAAAGTGTGTTAGGACTCACATTACTGATTACATTAGGCCTACTTATTCAATTAAAAAAAATACTTTAAATATATTAATATGAGACAAAAACATTAAATAGTTGCTATTTGTAACTGCAGCAATGGACAGATAATAAGACAACGGGCCCCTGGAGACATACATGCAAAAGGCCCCACATTTTTGACCCGTCTTTCCTAACCCCACTGGTCTGCAATGATATCTACAACTTGTTGCATGCTGTGAATTGGGATCAAAATAACTACCAGACCCCAGTCTCTTAGCATCTTATCACTTACTGTAATACATTTAAAATTCTTTAAATCTTATCTCTGATTATTTCCATTGAATTGTATTGATATAAAACACATTCATACATGGACTGCCCCAGTGACAGACAAACAAATAAAATTTTGTTGAGTTGTGTACCTACATTATCCCAAATGTTTCCAGCAATTTTCATACCTCATGGTAATGGTCCATTTCCTTTGGTCGTCTGTCAGTTGCGTCATATCTCCTATGTGCTGCGATGGCATTGTGGTGTCCTGCCAAAAGCATAAAAATTGACTTTTTATCCAGTTTTAAGTCACATTTTTAAGATACACTTTTTAAATCATGGTAGTTTTAACCAGAGGAAGGATTTTAGTCATTGGACATCTGGATGGTAAGTTATTAGAGAAATTAGCCAAGCAAATGTCAGGCAACTCATCTCTCAGTCCCTCTGAAACATCTGGACCATAAGTTATCAGAGATAACTGCTTTATTCAGTGTTTTTACTGGTTTTAATCACCTAGTTCAATTGTTTTGGAGATGATGAGACCTCTGCAGATAATTTGGCTCACAGTAAAAACCTCCTGAATGACTGACACTGAAGGATTCCTAACCAAGAGAAAGTGACTGCAATGATAGCAGTGGTAGTAAAGACAACTTTCATGATTCCACACTACTTAACAACATCAACAAATGCCATACTTTGTTATTGGTTTGATTGAGAGTACCCTAGTGGCAGAAGTTACATACTGTGCTTGTTTCAGTCGTGTTTCAGTCTTTGAAAACAGAGGAACACTTTGTACATTTAATTGGTGATGCAGGTGTGTAGGAACAGAAAGAGTTGAACTGAAGTAGCAAAGAAAAATCCTGCTAAACTTCCATTACTCCTGTGTAACCATGAATGAAAGTTAGTACTCAGGTTCTGTAAATTATGTGTCATTTTTGAGCATTTTTCTACATGTAACCTGGTTCTACCCTTCATCTCAGGGAAGGTTTTGCATG
This sequence comes from Seriola dumerili, assembly GCF_002260705.1. Classification (NCBI taxonomy): domain Eukaryota; kingdom Metazoa; phylum Chordata; class Actinopteri; order Carangiformes; family Carangidae; genus Seriola; species Seriola dumerili. The sequence continues at coordinate 3,011,179 of NW_019174513.1, read as the reverse complement.
GGGAAAATGGCAGGAAATTAATAATGTAAGCCATTCTGGCCCACTGCCTGAATTGATAATGAGCTGAGTCAAGTATTTGTGGTGTACTTTGGGCTTGTTTGTGGGTTGTTGGACTCGGGCCACCAGTTGGACCACACTTCAGCTGTATCTCTTGGCCCAGACTCCGTCCAGAACTATCAGTCAGCGCTGCAGAAATACCTCACAGCCACGACTCTGCCGATTTGTACTTACGATATCAGGCCAAGCTTGGACTGATACAATTTTGCAAGCAGGGAGGTATCACTTTGGAGGGTCGGCATCCACTGTGGGAAGATCTACAAAATTGTAAGTGACAAATATGAATAACAGCATAAGAAAAACAAATTGGGGAACAAACAAACACAGAAACCGCTCTCATACCTGTGACAATTTCCAAGGTCGGGTGAACAGGATGTGGGGTGTGGTTGGCAGCAGCAGAGAACGAGAGCACAACACAGATACCTGCTTTTATAGACTGTCCACATAGCTGACTGGTCAGTGATCACTGACACCACCTCCATTTTTATTTTAAATATGGACAACAAAAAACATGATGGCTGCAGTGAACTGATCCCTGGCTCTGTGTATATAGTATGTGCGTACAGTGTCAGTAGGTAAAATACTTGTATCTCCACCGCTACATCACACTGGTCTGTAAAGAAACGTAGACCTTAGCAAAGCAGGGAGCTTTGCCAAGGTTCCTATGTCCTCTATGCATGAGAAAATCAACTGCCCAGAGGTAAGTTTACTTTCTTGTCAGAGATCCCCTATTGATTTGATTGGGAAGAAAGTTTTAAAGATTCTTTGTGGGTTCATCTCTAAGTGGTTGTTTGGCATCTCTTTGTCAGTTATAAGTCTCTTTGCTGCCACCATTGCTGGATTGAAGATTGCTGAACCCAAATGTAAACAAACACAATAGGGGCTAGGTGGAAAATAGGTAATTCAATGACAAAAACCGACTCACAAAACTAATCCAAAATCACACACCACACGCAACACGCCACACGCCACCTGCCACCTGCCACTCCTCCCAACTCACATACACATGGAGGTTAAAGCTGTGTTGTGTCCCTTACATGAAGTTTTTACAAACTTACTTTTAGCACCATGTACATACAGGGGGTGTTGGTACAAGTATTAAATCAACTTTTGTAAGTGCTGTTTACAAAATAAAGAGAAGTACTGCTGCTATAACTTCTCCTTCTCTGAGCTTAACAGGAACTTACATTTGCAACACTGGAAGGTTAAATTCATTAGATTCAAATACGTAATTGATTACAATTGTTCCATTGTGCAGACCTGATGGTTTATGAAACCATATAGTTTTTAGAGGCATCTGTTACTTGAACGGGTCTCCTCCTTCATGCTGACAGAGAGCAGCTCCTTCACAAAACTACACCAGTAGATTTACAAATCTTGACCTTCTCTCTTTCCTGTGATGTTCTGCTTCTCAGACAGTACATTCCACCAGAGCCTCGAAATCTAAAGGAAATGAACTCCACCCATAATTGAGAGTAAAGGAAACACCATCCTGATGAAGGCAAGATAGCTGGGAACATTTAGGGATTATTATTATTATTGGAGAGGAGCTGTGTGACTTGTTTAATTTTGATGAACATGTATTCAGGCTCACTGGCCTGCACCTTGCTGAGAGTACATTCTCAAAATTACAAATAAGGAAACATCACCGTATTTTCTGTAACATTGGAAATCTAAAAAACATGTTTAATGAACCACACATGGTTTCAGTTCCAATATTTTCAGCTGTGCACACCAGAGTACGCAGTTCTTTTTTCAGAGATGTGGAGAGAGGGTGATGATAGAATATTTTTCAGTAGTGTTGTCATGACACATGTTGGCTGTAGTTGTTTTTTTGAATGTCCCAGTCTGTTTGTGTAGTGTTTACAGCAGCTTTGGTTTTGACAAAAAGAAAATTTGGTTTAAGTCTTACACAATTCGTTGGAACCAATTGTTCACCTTTAAGTCAGTAACTTGTCAGCAAGTCATTGTTACGTCACCATAACCACTTCTACGTTCTTGAGAGTATGACAATTAGGGCTGCAACTAACACTTATTTTCATTATTTTGTAGATTTATTGATAAATCTTTTGGTCCGTGAAATAGTGAAAATTGTCCATGAAAATGCTTGTTTTGTCCATCCAGTTTAGTTTTTTATCAAACACTGTCACTCGTCAATGCTTTCAGAAAAATATCAAGCAGCAGTTTGGTCAGTTCTCTATTATAGTGTAAAGAGGGCAATTATTGTTCAATAAAGTGTTTCTCTACATGATGATCTTCTGACCACGTGATGTCACTGTTCTACTGGAGCGTACAGCTTGACTGGAGGAAAGGGAGCTAAAAACCATGAGCAATCATGCTGACTGCTAAGAGAAAATAAATAATGAAAATTAAAAGTATAGTACAAAGTATAGTTTTTCTCTCTCCAGTAAAACTAGTTAGAGATGAGAAAAGCTTCGTGCCACAGTCCTGCAGGTTCTTTCTTGGTCAATTGTGATTTTTTGTTTTTCATTTGACTGTTGTACCTGTTATATCTTACACTTGTTTGTGACACTTTAAGTTTATGAGGAACCTAAGTATTAGGTAACATGCTAGAGCTTAAGGTTGAGGAACCTAAGTAGAGAAATTATATACAAGAAACTGTTTCAACAACAGCTGAATAGATTCAACTTGATCTGTTCTGAGACTGTATTTTTTTAAACCTATTTTTGGCATCAGAGTGATATTTTTGATAGTGCCCACATTGCAACCCTTCTAAATATGTAAGTCCATCTTGTCTTATAAATTCAATTATATGGTGATTTTTAGACTAAAAACATGCAATTTTAAATTAGTATGATTTACAACGATAAAGTTTATTTCACTGGAGGCGTATCTGTATTTTGTCCACACCCTGTAGCGTTGCACGATGAAAACTTGTGTCAGATCACCTCTCCTAATGCTCAAGTTGATCTACTTCATTTTACCAGGTAAGACCAAATGTTTTGGCTATTTTCTGAAAAGCTTCGAAACATATCCATAGCATGTGTGTTGAACACAGGATAGTAGTAAGCCAATATTTAGAAATAATAATTTAAAACTGTAATGTGTCACTTATATTTTCTTGAACAACATTCTCAACATATTTTTAGACCTCCTGAACTGGTTAACATAGCTGCTGTAAAATGGTAAATGTTTGTGAAAAGGTACTTTTTTGGTGGTGTTGAACTGTCGACTTTGAATCTGATACAAGATAATTTGAGTAATTACTAAAAAAACAAAATAATAAGTAGAATCCCAAAGGTAGTCTTTGAGTTACTTTTGTTGGATGACAAACCATACAGTGGGCAGCTAAAGTATTTTTCCATTTCTCTCTTCCTCCTGCCATGATATCATCTTATATTTTGCAGTTCTGGAGGGCCAACGAGTCAATGTCTGGCCTGAAGTGACTGGATACCTGGGGCATGATGTCACCCTGCCATGCCAACTTATCCAAGGATCACAAAATGTCAATCTTACACAGGTTCATTGGGATCTCCTGCAACCAGAAGGAAAACTTATCTCTATTATTGTTTTTAGTAGCCAGTTTGGGGTGAGCATTCCTGAATCTTCTCTGAAGGAGAGACTGGAGATTACTGAACAATTGCTGCTAATTAAAAACGTTGAAATGAGAGATGCAGGGTCATACGTGTGCACCATTGCAACCTTCCCTCTTGGTTCATTTGAAGGAAAAACCAACCTTGTTGTTCGAGGTATGTGAGGCATTTTTGCACAAATTGTCCATTTTAACATTAGGTGTAGAAAGTTTTCAAAATGAGTATGACCTGTCTATAACATCTGAATGGTAAATAACATGGGTCTGTTTTTCTTATACCGTATAAGTAAGTGGAGCTTGACATACCCTTACCTTGTATGTCTCTCAATTTTGCCTTTTTTACCATAAATTAATCTACATTTATACCTTACAAATACAGTGACTGTCTGAATTTATCATTACATTATCAGGGTTATATCAACACTGTGAACTTTTATTTACATTAATTTCACTTAACTTCACTGAAGATAACACCTGTCTCCTCTCCCAGAACAGACAGAACTGATGCAGATATTACCAAGGATGATTGCTACAGCCATATTCATTCTGATTATAGTGACCATGGCAATCACAACTTATGTCATTATCATCAGAATAAGGTGTGTCAGATTTGTATTTTGTGTAGGCGTAGATGAGCTGTTGAAGAGCAAACTCCTTTCATGACAGAGAAGGACATGTCATGTGATATTACTGAGAAGACACTGAGAAGACTTTATCATTTATCATGCATTTAGCGAACATTTTTGATCAAAAACTAAAACTTGGCCCTGTACAGTATCACTGCAGATGCCAGATTAAGTTCATTAATGATTCATTGGTTTATTAAAGCACATGTTATATTTTAAACAGTCTGTATGAACTGGGAGAAAATCTTCTCCTGAATGTATGTAGACAAGTGCAAAATAGCTAATCATAATACGGTTCTTTACTCAGACAGTCAAGCACCGTGTCTGCACTGGTGAGGAAAAAAAATCACAAGTTTCTCCTATTTTGATTTCTAAACAGCTGCATATTAGTTATATCTTGTGTTTGTTTCAGTTCCTTTTACTTAAGCTATTCTGTCTTCCAGATACAGCTAGTCCAGTGATCTGTGATTGAAAGAGACGAGGTGAGCTCAGAGTTGGTTTGAGGTTACAGCTTTAAATTGTGGTTGAAAAACATTGGTTGGTTTGACTATTCTGTTGCTTTGACACAAAATGCAACAAAACTTGATGAGAACAATGATGATAAAATGGAGCACTGAAGTCTCTTCTGCCTCATAGGGTCTGATCTACTCTGATGTCAAGTTCAAACCATTCAGAGATGCTACAACTTCTTCCAATGACAAACACAGAGACCATTCATGATGATGTCACATATACTTCAAGGTGATGGTTAACTGTTGGCAACCCAAAAGAAGAGAAAGAGATGTGCAATGATGTGTAAAAAAAAAACAAAAAAAAACACACTCTCTTAAAGCTGTTGTGTGTAAGTTGTATTTACTAGCGTGTTGGTATCTTGAGTAAAATTCAAAAGTCATCACATCCTGACAGCTGTTAATAAATCATCCTATTCTTAAAGGCCAGTGTTGTTCTCCATTTTTCTTACTGTCAACAAATTGTATGAAAAAACAGGACCAACAGAGCATTATTCAAACTCTCGATACTTTCTGATTTCCCTGCTCTATCTGCGGCCCTTAGTCGAAGACATAGATCTATAAAAATGATTAACAACAGTTTGATGTTATTCATCATTGTTATTCATTGGAGCGGGGCAACTATACTTTTTAGCTAATGTTACTCAAACAAAAGTAAACTGTACATTTGCTGGGGAAGTATTTCCAGGTGCAGATTAATACTCATTTGGTGTTTTAGCAAATATATTTACAGCAACATTTCTGTGTATGTGTGATTGACTCATATAAACAATGCCAGTGTTCATTATAATGGAGGAACATGTCACCAAGGTCAACAGTGACTCATTAATGTGTTGTTAATAGTTGTTGGACGACAATGGATCAATGTTATTCTTGGCCTTTTCGTGGGATTTGTTGACAGTAGGAAAAATATAAAATATAATCACCCTCATCCGCAGTGGCCCCTGAGGACAAAGCACAGAGAAGGCACAAACAGTGAATGTAGTAAAAGATGCATATCTTATCCAATCTGTAATATATATTTGAAAAATGAAGCTAAATTTGATACCCACTGCCTCTGTTCATTTTATTTTGATTAAAATGTGGAGCTATATCTGTACATATAAGAACCCCAAAGTGCAAAGAGGCAGCACTGTTGTTAAACCGTCCAATAATAATCTCTTATGAATTTAGCTTTACCTTCAGACAAACAGGCAGCAACAAATATCACATTTCAACTGTGAGACCAAATTTTAGCATCCAATATGAATTATATTTCGAAATGCTACAGACGACAGAGCTGGTGGTAAGTTACCAAAGGGCTGTACTTTCCTAATTCCTCAAACTTACACACAGCAGCTTTAAACCAAACAAGGATTGCATATCATGATACAGTATCATATCAGTTTTCTAGAGACATAGATTCTATTGAAAGTTAGTCTTTTATCCTACTCAGTTTTCTTTCTGTGTTGTGTCTGTTGCGCACATTCTATTGCATTGATCTCACAATCCTCATTACATTCTTTGTCATACCAATAAAAGGTGACAGAACGTGGTTTTGCTGTAGAGATGCATACCGTCAATGAACATCAGTTGTTTGCTGTGTAAAAGCATTTTTACAGTATAATTTTTTTCATTTTGCAGTCTTTTATTTATTTTTTAATTGAAATTCAGTGCTTAAGAAATTTCATTACAATTATAGTCTGTGTTGTCAGGAGGTGTGGGAAATGTGTTTTTTAGGTGTGTAAAAGTACTAACTTAAGGACTCATTTATTTCTGGTTGTTGTGCTCAAGAAATCTTGAGCACCTACTTTCAGTAGAAATCTACACCATATTTCTACTGAAAGTAGGTGCTCCAGATTTCTTTACAATCAGCAATTCTTTTGAGATACTTTAGTGTGTAAACCATGTCTTCATTTGCTTTAAAACTACATTTTTATGTTGTGGCTACTATTGCTAAATAAAGTTCTGCATTTTTTTCTGTAGAATTCTGTCATGACAGGAAATCACAGTTAGTTATGTAGTGCATTATGCAGTGTTAGAATGAATGTAAATCCCACCAAAAACATTTACCATCTAAAATTATCAAACATTTCACAAAAACACAATAGAGAAATACCCAAAATTGAATACAAATGTGTCTATCAGAATTTTGTTTTTATATCTTCTTTCATGCCCCATTGATCATCACACGACCACTCTGATTTATCTTGTGACCCTTTAGAGGGGCCCGATCCCTGGGTTGGGATCTGCTTGCTTGACTAAATTATGAAATTTTACATCAAGCAGTTAAAACTTGTTCCAACTCAAACGACTTCGACAGTGAAATGCTGCTTACACACTGAGGCATCTGTATTAACAATCTAATAATATCATATGTTGTAATATCTCAGTCACAGGGGACTTTCCACTTAAAAAGCAAAGACGCGTCACTATGGGACTGTTTCAATATTTTTATTCCAAAAGAAGTTTGTGTGTCTATAGGTTTGAACAACTGGGCGATCTCTCTGAAGAACATCATTGCACCTTCATCCCAAAGCCTCCCATCGCCCACCCTTCACCCACAAGCACACTATAGAACCTCTCGCTCTTCAATAGGAATAATAACAACAATTTAATCATAATATTCATCATCAGTTTTAATAATCCATTTAGCACTAGTATAGAAATATGAAAAAATATCAAAGAAAAGAACATAAAAGTAAATGAAAAGGTTTGTTTTGTTGAGTGACCGCTCAGACACCCTGTCTGAAGCTGTTTTGTGACCCTCCCTTCCCTTTGATATTCATACTCGAGTGAGGGATTGTACCCGCCTCTTGCCTCTCTACATTAATGCTCCGCAGCTAACAAATGCTTTCAGCCGATGGTTTAAAGCTGTTGATAGCCACTTAATGGCTATGTGGTGCTGTCACATATCAAGTCTTGTGAATTCAAATACAGAACAAACCAAAGAAGACGAGAAAAAGAGACTCTGAAGACAAATTTGAAAACAAAGTAGCATTTAGACAACAGGGGAATCAGAAATGAGTATGTTGAGGATGAGTGCATTTCTGTTTGTGTATGTGTATGACTGTCATAGGCTACTATTGGGGACAAATTTCAGACTAAAAAGCCCAGTTAATTGGGGACCAACTGGGGACAAAAGCTGATTTTTGGGTCAGTGGTTAAGGTAAGGGTCAGGTTTAGGTTAGTAGTGGTTATGGTTAGGGTAAATCCCCAGGAAATGAATGCAAGTCCATGTAAGTTACCCAGAACTGACCTATGACTACATGGGCACTTGTTTTATATCCTGGTGGGGACTTAAACCTGACTGCAGACCCACCCATGGGGTCTTGTGAGGTTTCATGAGGATAAAAGAATTGGGTCCCCGTGGGTAGAGACTGCTTTTTAATTGATAAGATTTGGTTTTAAGGTTCAGGTTACAATTAGGTTTAGGTTTGGGTAAGGGTTGATGGAACGGGCTAGGGAATACATTACGTCAATGAGTGCCCCCCAGTGAGTGTGTGAGTGTGTGTGTGTGTGTGCGCATACTGTGTCAACTTGTGGAGACAGTTCATGTTGTCTTGTCAGCATTCTGGACACAAAGGCAGAAGTAAACAGAAGAAACGTACCAAATCCAGGTCTGCTTCTGCTGAGGAGGGAAACGGCATAATGTGTGCAAACAATGTTATNTGTGTGTGTGTGTGTGTGCGCATACTGTGTCAACTTGTGGAGACAGTTCATGTTGTCTTGTCAGCATTCTGGACACAAAGGCAGAAGTAAACAGAAGAAACGTACCAAATCCAGGTCTGCTTCTGCTGAGGAGGGAAACGGCATAATGTGTGCAAACAATGTTATCATTCATTATCTGGAACACAACAGTGTCGAGAAATCAGCTTCACTGCAAAATGCATAATTCAATACAGCAATGCAATGTTAGCCTAGACGACAATGCCTGCATTTTTCAAGGGATTTGTAAAGGGCTGTATTGGTGGTTTTGCATGTTACCTTGCACACTTTGTATTACTGCTGAATATAGATCAGGGATCATGTTTTTGTTGCTGCACTACCGACTCCTGCAGTTTGAGTTGATCTGAGATGATAGCATGGAGCCTCAGTCACAGGTGAAAAAAAGTAGCTGGTAGACTCATGGCTGTCTAGAGGTTACAAGACACAAAGATTGTGGCACAAATTGTCATTTCAAAGCAGGGGCAAAAAAGAGGAAACAAAAGTGTTATTGATGCTTTCAGTAAGGGAACACTGACTTTTCGAGAACTAAGAATCAGCAGCTGAGAAGAATGACATTCATAATCTCTGCTGTCACGAAATCAAACTATAAAAGGAATGGCATATATGAATGGGGTAATGGGAAACCGGTAATATCTTGCATCAGCCAACTCTCAAATCTTGAATGTCAGTATATCCTTGAACACACCAACCAAGGCTAGAAAGGCTTTTTATAATTACTATAAGTACAGCAAGGGTGTCTATCCAATCACTCCCTTGTCTACTAAGTAGTGAATCACTAAATGGGGGATATTTGGAAGTGATTGGGCAACAGAATTAATAAACACAGAGACAGTGATGAGTCAACAACCTGCAGAAAATGCTAATGCAGCACATGATACCGACGTCATATATGATTCTGGGATAGATATTATGTCTACCTATGATGTAATGAAAACATGATACTGAGTAAACTGTTCAACAGAGTTGGATTTGCTTCTTCTGGGACTTTTTTACAAAAAGGTGGCACACCACAGAAAGCACAGCTACAACACACAAAATGAATTGTATACTTTTGATTTGGAGGAAACTAAAGGGAAATCAGTAACCATTTATTCCTGATATGTGTCATGCATTCAGTGTAAATAAGTGGATCGAATCTTATTCTTCTACGAGAGACATAAAACTGATCTGATGTAATTAACATGTGCTCCTAAACATCAGTGGTGGTGGTTGGTGGTATATTTTTGTTATTCTCAACAAACCCAAAACCAACAACGCATTAGTTCAACTCTCAATACCAGCCATTTGTTCCCACCACTGACGTGATAAATATATGACATATAGTTTCATTTAAAAAAAAAAAAAAAAAAAGGCAGATTCTACAACAGCTGGGCTCTGTAGATTTTTAGCAAACATTACTCAAACAGGAGTAAATGATGTATTTGTTGGGGACTATTTTCAGCTGTGGATTAATATGCTTGTGTGTAAATATGGTAACAGGATGATATTTGGGTATTTGGGACTCACTCAAAACAAACAACAGTGTTTGTGTACATGGTAGTGAATGAACATGCCATGGTGAGGCTGTTCAGAGTGTGAGAGAATTTGGATGACAACACAGGTCTATGGCACAGAGGAATAAGCTATATCAGGCTTTATCTACTTATTAGTCAGATAAAGTCATTGTTTGTTTTGGTCTTTACATGGGATTTAAGGACATCAAGAAATACATAACCAGACTTATTAAACATTCACAGCGATGGATCAGCTATCTAATGCAAGTGTGTGAAACATGATTTTCATACCATAATTACTTGGTATGAAAGCAGTGGCTATTTGGGAGTTTAGGAATCTTAAGGGTTTGAATAATCATCAGCAGTAATAAGAAGTGTACACACATTTAAAGTTGAACGGCTAAAAATGCAAATCCACCAGTATATTCCTTTAAGCACTGTAGCTAATATACTGTAGTGTTTGGGTTGTTTTAGTTAGACTTTCACACAACAGTAGGGCTGTAACATTAACAACATAATTAAAAGAGACCAGAATCTCTACCCAGCCGGATTGAAAAACATGTATTTCTTCTAAATCTATTTATCAGCATGTTTCCCTGTGTTCAACCACCTCCTGAATGAGTCCCCAGCCACCGAGGGGAGTAATTAGGCGATCAAAAGCTTGACACAGTATTGACAAGGCTGTGTTGAGTCTATCACTCTGGCAGGAGCCTCTACTGTGTACAGCCAAGTCTGTCTGTTAAACAGAGAGAACGGAAGAAGCTGCAGCTACAGCCTGCTGGCGCATTAACAAGCCCCTTAAAAGATGCCCAGAATTAACAGATCAGGACAGATCTAATAATGGAAGTAGTTCAGTTAGGGATTTCTCATTCAAATCCTGTAGTGTCCTTACACTCTTTCTCTCGCCTCTCTTTCTGTTCTTCTCTATCTTTCCGCTCTGGCTCTGCCTCTCCCGCTCTCTCTATCTCTTCTACGCTGTGTGAACAGAGGTGGAAAAAGAAGTAAAGGCTTGGCAAGCATTACCCAGGATAACGAGGGACATTAATTTCACATTTCAAAGCCCTTGCTCCCTCTCTCTTCCTCTCTCCCTTTTTGTGGCTGTCTGATTATCTAACATTAGTAGAAGGGTGCTGTTGCTGGGTACATGGTTCTCCTCACTGTGTGTAGTTACAGACGGACTAACAGGAAGCACACATTTTTACATACACACACGCACAGTGTAAAGAAAGGCAGGCCAACAGTTTCCTCTGTGATTGTTTGCATTGTCATCTTGAAGTCGTTTTATCCACACTTCATTGATACCACCCAAAAAGCAGCTATGGGGCACAGGGAGGGACACAAAACTCTTGAGCACAATTAGCCATAGTCAGGTTTCTTAGTATGTTATAATCCACCATATTGTCACATATAGTCTGTATTTAACTCTGTAATTCCCACTTAGAACAATGGTAACAAAACAATAAAGACAATAAAAGAAAAAAAAAAACAGGAAATAATTTTCTGGAAGTCTTTTAGTTGCTGTTTTAAATCACATACGGATACGGTATGTCCTCCAACACAAGGCTTCATTTTACTAGAGGGGTACTTAACTTCCAGGGAAGTGTCTGTGGAAGAAAACCAGCGCCCCTCAAATCTAACGGTGAAGTGAGAGGGGAGTAAGGAGAGAAAAAGGAAGCCAGTGGAAACCATCATCTGGTCATGTGCATATCTGCTCACATTTGTCCAAACTGAACTGTTCTTCTGAGTTGATAACAGAAGCTTTAACTGATCACAATCTCACTGTATGCTTGTAGCCAGTTCTGTATTTGTAGACCTCGAGGGTTACAGCTTTCCCTGTTTACTCTCCTTTTAAAGGTTGTTTCATTCGCCACTGGATGACCTCGCGGAGTTTAACTTTATTTTCCCCTCCATCCCTCCCTCTTTTGTTCTCTGATGAATTTCACCTGTGGAAACAAGCACTGTTTCTCTCAGCAGCACAAACGTCCCTCAGTCACATCATTGGCTACCTGCAGCCCTCTCACCCCACCCTCTGCGTCTGGTCTCAGTCCTGGTCAACCAGTAGGTCTGTGGTGTTGCTGCTCTGTGGAGGTGGAATGGGTCGAGGGGTATGAGGTGGGGGGCTGTGATGTAGCCGCCTTGGGCTGGGCCCCCCTCCACCCTCACTGTCTGTGTTGGATGAGGATGGAGGAGGGGGTGGGGGTAGCCTGGGCAGGGGTGCTGATGAGGGTGGTATTCTTGTTGAGGTTGATCCTATACTACTGCCTGATCTCAGGTTCTGGATCCTCCGGCACTCTTGGCAGATCCTCACATGGGTGCAGCTGCGGGCGGGCAGCATCACAGGGGTGGGGGCTGGTGGAGGAGGGGTGGTGTTGGCCCCCAGCGGATCATCTAGGATCCGCTGTGGTCCAGGGCCCAGATCTGAAGGCCCTGTCCCCCCTGCTCCACCTCCAGCTCCACCTGTCAGGGGGCCAGCTCCACTGTAGAGCTTTCCGTTGCTAAGGCGCATCTCCCGCACCAGGCGCAGGGGCCGAGGGGCCCCTAGAGCTATGCGTGTGGGGTGGCGCAGGGCTGCTGAGCTGCTGAGGGGCCGCCGACGGCGCATACGGGAACTCTTCTTACAGGAGACGGCGTTTCGGAACTCTGTGATCATCTCCTGACAGACAGACACCTAAAGAAGAAAAGGAGGGAGGAAAGAAGGAGAGACGGAAGGGAAGAAAAAGGGAAGGAAGGGAGGCAAAGGGAGGGGGGGGGGGCGCCACAGACACAAAGTAGGCAGGCAGCAGAACAAGACAGTGGTAAGGCAGTACATAAATAGGAGAGCGGAGGGAAAACAAAAAAATTGAAAGGAAAAGCAAAAAAAACAAAAAAGGGAACAAGGCGGAAAACAGACACAGTAAGGCATGGTAAACGAAAGAGTCGCAGGAGAAGCAAAGGCACAGAGATCAACAAATGGAGGGATGGTGTGAAAACAAAAGTGAGGAGGTGATGGGGAAGGATGTGGAGATGGATAGAGATGGGAGAATATCCAAGGAGCAGAGAGAGTTATTACAATCCAAACACACAAAACACCAAAATGTTGTTTAGTTTATGGGCACTTCATTATGGCACTATGCACTATGAACGGACAGGCAGGCCTGCAAACTCAGGTGCACATATACAAAGGCACACTCACGCAATACATCAACTTGGCACACCTGCACACACACACCCATAAATCTTTTTAATCATTCCAACAGCACGACTACTGTAATTTGCACACACGATGAACAAAATGCATCAACATGTCCACTACAGACAAACAGCATTCTCACTGAAATCATAATAAAAAGTCGTGTGCTCACATAGACAGAAACAGTACTCATTATTGGAGAACAGACACTGATGGCCGAATGACAGGAGGTATGTGTTTGAGAGAGAGAGAGATAGAGGGAGACGCACAGTGAGATGGGTAGAAGTAATCCAAGAATGGAAACGAAGAATACCAGCGTACATGTGAGGCATGTAAAAGAAGATACATCATGACATTTAATGCCAGGGAAAAAGATCACACTACTTCTTTATGCAAGCAAATATTGGCATTTCTCAATATTGCTTATCCGTACCATCAAGTTTAGCTCACAAACACTTACTGCCATACTGTTAAACACCAAACACTAAAAAGGCACAATGACTTCAAAACAGGCAAGACATGCAAAGTGAAATCAAATTCTCTATATGTTTTTTTTTTTCTAATCATTTTTGGACACAACAGCAGTTCAGTGCTGCACACTTTCAACATTCCTCTCATCTCACATGCACATAACACGTTGAACCTCAAATGTTATAGCAACACATAAACAAACAAACACATACCAATGGAGGCAAAAGCTGAATAAAATCTACCCACTCTCACACACAAGCACACAGTATACACACAAAACAACATAATCAAAAGGGTTGGCGGGATGCCATGGGAACCTACTGGGGTGTGTCTGTGGGGTCGGCGAGGGCAGGTATGGGGGCATACCTCATCAGTCTCTGCCGAGCGGCGTGTCGACCACACAAACTCCATAATGGCCACAAACACGGCAATGATGAGGCCACAGATCAGCACCACGAAGATGCCCCCAATGTTCTCCATGCCCAGACCTGAGAGCGGGCCACAGGGGACAAACATTAGCACACACACGCATAAACTCTCCTTAAAAGGGGCATTTTACATTACATTACAAAAACTATTGTATAATGATTTCTGTTGGCTTTGAAGGAGCTCCATTAAAGGAATAGTTCAACATTTTGGGGAATATGCTTAGATGAGAAGATCAATAAATATGAAGTCAGAGACAGCAGCTGGTTAAAGGCTGGAAACGGTTAGCCAGGCTCTGTCCTAAGGTAACACATTCAGCATCACAGCGCTGCTAAAGCTCACTAATTAAGTTTTGGTTTTACGAGGGGTTATGTGCTGAATTATTTCTTGGCCGGAGGCAGTAACTTCCTGAGAACTTCAACTTTTCCTTTTTACACTTTGGTTTTTGTACAAATTAAACAAAATAGATATAAGTGCTCATTAGTGAGTTTTAGTGGTGCTGAGAGCCAGATTTTGTTACCTTCATACAGAGCCAGGCTGGCTGTTTCCCCTCATCTCTGATCTTCATGCTAAACTCAGTATGTTAAGCTAAGATGACTAGCTGTAGCTTCATAGATGCTATTATGTTGCATTATGAGAAGTGTAGGATCCAGTATTTCTGGAGTTTGAATTTCTCTGCCTCAAATTTGACATTTTTTGAGAAAGTGCAGTGTGAAATCGCTGGAGTGCCTTTCACATTGAAAAAAAATTTTAATTCAAAAATTTAAATGACCTATGATGAAGTGGCTGAGCAAGTACCAGAATTGTGGAGCTCTAAAATGCTTGAGATTGTACAGATGATGCTCAGTGATGCTGAAAAATCAACGTGAAGTGTTCCGTTATTAAAACCATTTTTAAAAGAGATTTTCATCTGACAGCAGCGGCATAAATGCTGAGGCATTTTCATTGTCTTTGTTATTCATGCAGGCAAACATGACGCTCACACATAAACATTTGACATGCACAAGTAAACAAACGCATTCTCTCCAATAAAATTCCCATTACACATCACCTACATTTGGGAATGTAGATTGTGCTAAGCACCCGTCACAAGGACATTAGGTTAGGCATTAGCCATTAGCTGGACTGTAGCAGAGAGTGAGGAGACTATTATTGGGGACATTAGAGAAAAGAAGGGAGTGGAGAAAGGCAGCTGCGGTCAACTGACCCTTGGCACGGTGGTCCTCCTCTTTGGGACATTGGCCTCCCTCCCACCACCTCCTCTTCAGTATCTCTAGCCTGTTATTCTCCTGCAGCTGGAGGATGGCCAGCGTGATCTCATCTCTGAACGGAGACCCTGGCAAATGAAAAGAGAGCAAGGATAAGAGCAAGTTGTGGCGAATGGAAAAGGTGCGGCAAAAACAAAAAAAAAAAAAAAAGCCCAGTCAAGAGAGGGATTATTTCAGAAGAGGAGAAAAACATGAAATGAGGCAAATGAAAGAGAAAAGGCGAAGGAATCACAGAGTACAAATTGCTGTTGCAGCCTAGAGATGCCTATGAGTGATCTTATGGTGAGAATAAAGAGAGGATTAGTGAGAGATAAAGAGCAAGATTACATCCAGATAGAGCCCAGTGGTACAGCTGCTGGTCAGACAGCATACGAAGCATGTTATTAACAAGATACAGTAGAGGAGCCTGGGAAGATTTAAAGGGCCCGTTCATTAAAAATTGTGAATGTATTTTCTCAGTATTTCACAGTTTTCTTTAGAGCTATGCACTACAAGAAGACAATCCCTATGAAAACAGTTGACAGTGTTGTGTGAATTGCTAAATGTAACAGGGATACTGCTTCTTGAAAGACACACTGCTCTTGAATTTTTTAAAAATCATTTAAAACTTCATAATAAAGCCTATCTACCTAAAACAATCCATTAAAAGAACATGGAAAACTGTCCTGATAACCACCTGTTCAAGCTGTTATCTTCTGTGAGACACTATAAATCACTACCCACCATTTCAAAAATAGTAATCCCCCTCCCCACCACAATACAAACCCTGACCACCTATCTCCGTAAGCATCTACTGCCCTCTGAGTGAATTTCACCACCTACTGCTGTTGTGCATTTCTGATATGGAATGGATGGTTGGATGTGTCTACTACATGAGTCTGTTAAGCATAATTGATCTCAGGCTGGTGTTTCTGCTTCTCCCACTTAATGAGTTATTATCCTTTTTTTCTTGATGAGTTTTAGAGTTTTAGATCCAAGATAACTCCTCATCATTCATGTTGAAACACCCTGCCCTCTGTCGAACACGCTCGCTCACAGGATGCCAATTTCTCTGCCAGAACTTACGCATCTTGTAACTGTTCACCAGTGCAGTAGACTTAATACCCACGCACTATTCCTCAAAGAGGTCACTGGGGCTATGGGTGACCTACTTCACTCTCAACTGTAAATAGCTCCTAGAATAATAGTTGTGTCCTTGACTATTTTAGGATCACAAGAGTCCAGTTTCTGTGAAGAAACTCAACCTTGATCTTGAACATCATAGAGAAAGACCATTAAGAGCAGCATTTTTACCATCTCTGGTGCTGCTCTAGAATTGTTCTCATCTTAACTTTCATGGTGAAAATACAGTGGTTAAGTTGCTTCTGTCTCACATGTGTAATTTGGACTCATTGTGCATTGCAGTGTTATTGTTTTCAACTACTAAAATAACAATAACCCAGTGACATTTATAACCAAGCTCAGTGCAGGGTGTCTGACATGTTTCTGAAGATGACCAAAGCTCAAGAATTTCACTGCAACATCAATCCTTTTAACACAACTAGTTCCCGGTCTAGAGGTCAGGACCTCCACAAGGGAGCTGTGAGATGATTACCAGGGTGGGAAACGAGAACATCTAAATTCTGTTCGTGTTTTTTTTTTTTTCTTGTGAAATACTGTGCTGTGCTGTGTTTATCTCTCTGGGCCTCAAATGAAACCGTCTAATGAGAAAAAGTCACTCTTTGATTCAACACAGTTCAAACATGCAGCATGCACCCTGTGATGGATGGCTGCAAGTAGATGTTGCTTCGTATTGGGGGATCACAAACACAGAGGGCTTGGAGCCACTGCTTTAACATGCTCTAGGATTATATTTCTGATCTTTGTTTAAAGCTTGAGTAACATCTCACAGCTATTGCTCTGTCAATGTTTTCTTGAACTATTGGATGTGGAAATCACAAAACCAAACATTATTTATGTGTTCCCACTTTAAATATAGCCACATCCTATTCTGTTGCCCTTCATTTACAAGCTATGGCACAACTAAAATAAAATACTGCAGCAGTGTTTGGAAGAAAAAAAGAATCAGTGTTTCACTCCTTGTGGTTTCCTAACAGTGGTTGCCTTTTGTCAAGTTCAACTTCAGACCTTTATTGATAAATCATAGGTCTAATGAAAGGCATGCCAGCTATATTTGTGGCCTTCTGTGACCTTTGAACCCCTGATGAGACGAATCCCAGCCTGAGACCTTCAAGCGAGTCAGTAAAGACAAAAAGACAAAAGGTGATTGAGTGTTTTTCATCGTGGCCTGAATGCTGTGCAATGTCCTGCTTAAAAAAATTACCCTGATTAAATCAATATTGATTTTTAAGTCTCTTCAACACCTTTTCACAGGCCCTCTCAAAGACCTGTACATTCATTATCATATTTTTAACTGTATGCACTTGTCTCTTTTCCTTTTTGTTGGTGTTTTTATTATTTGTTTCAGTCTTTAAGTTGTTAGTAAAACATAGTAGCAACTCAAAATGTAACTCATCAAATGTAAGAGCATACTGTATGTATATACATATATACGTATGTACATACTGTATATTTCTTATTATTACATTATTAAATATAGTTAAAAAAAAAAGTAAACACTTTACAGAAATTTCTAATGTATGTTTTGTTTGAAAAAAGATAACTTAGTATTGTTACCCAGTGGCATGCCAATGCCGTAGCCCTTGGTGTCCAGCAGGCCTCCTATCTGTGTGAGATTACAGTTGAGGCCGCGGTGGTATTCATTCATGGTGCTCTCCATCAGGAAGGCATACTTGGAGTTGAGCACACGGGCAATGCCCTCCTCTGTGCTTTTCACAAATACACTGGGCTGCTTAGAGTTCATGTAGTTCCACATCCTCTGGTAAGTCTGGTAACGAGAGTTCTGCAGAGGAACAAGAAGACAACAATGGAAATTCAACACTGACTACATTTGACTGCATGAGCCTCCCGACATGTCCTAGCATCTGTCTCTGAAGCAGAAAAAAATCTTAAAAAAAAAAGGAAAACATGGAAAAAAGAGAGAGTGAGAGAGAGAGAGATGCATTCTAGATAAAGAGGGGAGGGAAATACATGTAGATCAGAAAATCCAGTGTGAATAATGACAAGCAGAGTAAAACATCAATGGCAAATACAGGGAAAAAGGAGACAGGAAAGGAGAGGAGAGAGAAAAAAAAAAGCGAGGTGAATCAAGGCAACAGATTATTCGCTTATGGCATAGCTGATGCATCACCTTTTATACAGATGGAGGTAAATCAACACACAGGAGGTGGTTCGGCACTTAGCAAAACATGGCAAGCTCTAAAACAGGATTAAGGGTTTCAAGTGTACAATTACATGTTGTATCTCTGTGCATTGTGCTTAAGGAGGGTGGCATCTGTGGGTATTGTATGTGTGTGTGTGGGTGTGTGTGGATTAGGCATTGAGTGGGGTAATGTACTGTAGCATTGAAACTGGCTTATGTAGGCAAACACAGACCACTCACCAGGAGAATGCAAAACACACACACACACACTCACAAATTGGCATGTAGCCATTTCCCATACATGCACGCAAATCAACAAATACATTTTTTTTTATTTTTTTTTTTATTTTACACTCACCTACATACCCTCCCACACGCAAACACACCTACACACAAAGACAAAACACACACACACACACACACACACACACACACACACACACACACACACACACACACGAGTGCACGCACTCTATGACAAACACAGATGCCAACACAGATGCCGGAAGCGCTCTCATAAGCAAACACATGCAGTCAGCCTCTTAACACAAACACAAACAGCCATAAAGAAAACAATAGAGGAACTCGGAGATATAGTAGCAAATATGAGGAAAACCATTCACTCCAGAAGCAGAAATAAAGACTAAATCACACAAACACAAAAACTTTGTAAAAAAAAAAAAATATATATATACATATATATATATATATGTTTGCTATAAAGGAGTTTCAGGAATTTGTCAGACTGTAGAGTAAATCCAACTGCCATCACAGACAGCATAGTTTAACATCTACACACACAAACATATAACCATTCAAAAATTCCAAACACACGCACAAATCAGAGCTTTATATGCAGTGCGTCGTACCATGAAGAAGGTCATGGTGCTCCCTCCATGGATGGTGCCATACTCGATGTTGGTCTGGTCAGCCAAGTCGTCCGGGGACTCGATGGGAACCTCCATCCTCTGGACGGTCAGAAAGGCCGCCAGGTTGGCCGTGTAGGAGGAGATGATGATCAGGGTGAACGCCCACCTATGAGGAGGAGACACAGGAAGGAAAAAAGTGAAAAGGGTAAGCAGGGATGGACGATATGGATAATGATCTATATCTATATCATTTTAAACATAATATCTATATACAGTACTGCACAAAAGCTTTAGGCACTTTGGACATTTGGATTCTTATTTATCATGGAATACCATCAGGGGGGCATCTGATCAGTTCCTAATTTATTTTGCAGCGTGACGAGGAGCCCAGACATACAGCCACAGTCATAAAGAACTTTCTTCAGTGACAAGAAGAACAAAAAGTACTACAACAGATGGTCTGGCCCTCACAGAGCCCTGATCTCAACATCATGGAGTCAGTCTGGAATTACATGAATAGACAGAAGACACTGAGACAGTCTAAGTTCTCCAGTGGGACAAGACTGTAGGCAAGTGGGAAAGGTAAAGGGTGGTCACAGCAAATATATAAAACCTATTCATGACATAATTTCTAAAATTTTGCAAAGTGCTGTACTCGAGGCTCGTGACCACTGAGACGCTGTTTATGTATAAAATAAGAAATTGTTGAAGAAGTTGTTGTTATATTCAAATATTTGTTTTTGTTTTTAGTTCATGCAAATGAAATACCAGACACATCAAGATATTTTAACACATTGATGCAAAAATCATGCAAAAATCCAGTATCTCCATGAATCAGCTGTGCTCTTTGATTTGCAACAATGGCTGCAATGACCTAACAGACCAAGAAATGTTAAAGGAATAAATACCTCATTATAAACAGTACAGAGAAATCTCTAAAATTCTCAAATTTATATCATCTCACCATAAATACCATCACAACGCCAAAGATAATACTCTACACCTACAACCATGAGGGAGGGAGTCTCTTATGACCTTTGCTGCATGTCTAAAAACTTTCCTAGAGAAGAACATCATGTACTCACTACACTTAATAATAACCCCTACTCCATATCTTGCTCAACTCAGTGTAATTTGCTCTTCCTGTCTTCCTCTACCCTTTATCTCCTTTGCTCTTAGCGATTATTATTTCTTTCTCAGCACATGTCTCTTTCACAGTCACTCCGTTGCCACAGGAATATCATCAGGCTAGTATTTCTGTGAGCTTTGCATTTTTCATTGTTTGCATGAAGAGCTGCTGGTTGGACACTGAAACTTATGAGCTATGTGTCAGCTATATGCCTAAAACACAAAAAGTAAATGTCATTATCTTACACAGCAGATGTACTAAAGAAGCAAGCTTAAGGAAAAATGCAGGTTTTTGATTAAGAAATGAGGTAGCCAATTTACTTTAAAGCACATGTCTGAAGGGGAAGAAGCTTTTTGCAAATGTTGCGCAATCTGTATTTATTGCCTGTAATTTTACTGTCTACAAGCCCTTTTATCGTTTTATGGTGTTTTTACTTTATTTTATTACAGTTTTATTATTATTTTATTAATATTTTAACTTAACTGTTTCCAGCATTCAGCATTTCTTTTTTTCTCTTTTTGTTTACATCATTATCATTATGCCAACATTTATATTGAATAAAGCATCATAAAGCAGCATTTAACATTAGTCAGTCAAATTTAAAGGTCCCCTGCAGAAATGTTTGGTGATATATAAAAATACTTTTTTTTTCAATAATAATTTGTGTCTGACAAGGTTTTCTACTAAAGATTTCAATAAACTAGTTAAACACAGATAATATTTCTTTATTTCTTGATCTCTCAATCTCTCTGGTTTTACTGAAAGGTCCATCCTCCAGTGAATGTACGCTGGAGGCTTCCACATTTCCACATTGCATGGTGTGAGGATGCATATTGGACTAATACCAGCATCTAAACCAGATGTAACATCACCAATCAGGCCTGTACTTGTCTTTACCTAGATTTAAGATGAGCACAGAACCTTCCCCTTTTCGCATGTGAATGTGAAAACAGCTTTCTAGTGTCAAACATAAGTTGTTCTGCATAGTGAAGGTGAAACATCCAAGTGAAGTAACAATAAGCCAGACACATTTTTGAGTGGAGGGGAGCTTTAAACTGTCCAGCACACAAATACACTCAGCTATTTTGTGACTTACCACACCCCACTAACACATCTGGTAGACAGGGCTCTGGGCATTATTTCTGATCCCTGCTGCATGAAGCCTCCAACAGGGAACCACAGGCTGTTTCCCAGGGTGTACTGGTTCTCCAGCATGTCCCTGCGCTCTCGCAGACACGGGTGAGGGTTGTACCACTCGTAGGGGCTCAGCCTGGTGGGAAAACAAGGGTACAGTGGAACGACCTTGAGGTCAAACTAAAGTATAGTAATGTACTTCTGTCATATCATTCAAGTCACCATCAATCAGTCATTCGATTCCCTGTCAAACTGTCTGCGGGAGGTCGTATAAGGTAAAAAATTCCGATATGTGACAGGCAACCCGTGTTTAACAAGATAAATGGTGATAGAGCACAGATGTGAGCTGCAGATTATCAGTACAGTGTGTGATGTAATGTATTGACCTTGCAGCCAGGAAGAGCACACAGCTGACAGCCAGGTAGGCGAGCAGCATGAAGAGCCAGACAGCTGGAGAGAAGGGATCGAGAAAGGAGAAGTAACCTGGCTTCCGACCCTGGTGCAAAGAAAAAGAAGAGAAGGAGTAGGACGATAAAGAAACAGAGACAGACAGTGACAGACAGAAAGGAAGGTACACTGTGTTAGAAAAAAGTGTCATGTCTTAGTAGTCAGTAAATGTCCCTTTTGCACCACAGGAGGGCAGTGTCTTTCACTGCACAATCACTATAAGTCTGCAGTGCTTTGATACGCTAATGCTACAATCCATAAACGCTCTGTTTCACAATGCCTAATGCTGAAGCATACTTGGCTTAGACCCAAAACCTCATTAGCAATGTAAAGCTGCCACAGTTACCCAGTTACAGAGCACTGACTTATTGAGAAATTTAAATTACACCTATAAATTTCACAGTGGACACAGTGAATGCAGCATGCAGCAGACTACACAAGAACAATCCTCAGCTTCAAAAGATGAGATCAACTCTTATGCAGTAAGCAGTCTGATTCCTTAAGCTTCATCTAACAAGTGTAGCCTATCGTTCTTCTGTAGGGCCGTGTTAAAAGCAGTCCAAACAAAAGAAAATTAAATCCAATACAAGATCTGTAGTGAGTATCACCCAGCGGGCACCCTACAGCCCTAGATAACAGCCTCACCAGCTGAACTCTGTACAAGATGCTGATCCCCAGGGTCATGAACGGCTTAGAGAAGTCGATAACTTTCTCTCTCTCCGATGTGATGGTGAAGCCCGCCACGGCCAGGTCTGCTTTCTGTAAGAT
Organism: Seriola dumerili; assembly: GCF_002260705.1. Classification (NCBI taxonomy): domain Eukaryota; kingdom Metazoa; phylum Chordata; class Actinopteri; order Carangiformes; family Carangidae; genus Seriola; species Seriola dumerili. Next base: position 2,988,290 of record NW_019174513.1, on the reverse strand, counting down.
TGACAAAGATAGGAAGGCAGATGGATAGATAATGGAGGGGGCAAAGAGAAAGACAGAGGTATTGGAGAAGAACCACCAGTGGTCAGGACTCTTGATGCTGCATTGGGTACATAACAGTTCTGTTTGTAAAAAAAAAAAAAATTGTTTTACCGAATGAAACATGAAAAGTTTGACTATGCACATACAGACGTGTACTCTGTCTCTTTCCCTCTGGTACACACACATTATTCACGTCCAAATGAGGCTAATTGCAAGTAAGCACTGGGTGGATGGTCTTTCCACCTGTATAAAACCTTGCAGGTCTCTGGTCGCTCTGCCTCCCCTCCATCTCTTCCATTAAAAGCTAATTGACGAACATGGGCCACTAATTAGAGCTGAGTGATCATGCAGTGGGGAGGGCAGGGAGGGAGAGAAAGCGTGGAAAGCTGGGGGAGCACCAGTGTGGCTAGCCCCACACAGGGACCACAGTCTGGTAATTGAAGTGTACCGTATGGTAATTAAGCAGAGAGGGACTCTCATTAGCCTGCTTCAACCAGAGTGTCTGTCAGAGGCGCAATAGGCCTGGACATGGGGAGGAAGAGGGGGGACAGGCTGGGATAGGGATGGTTTACTGTGAGGAAAGATGGTGCAGACAATTTTAGGCAATGCTACCACTCTCTTTTGGGGAATTATCAAGTCAGCTTTTGTCCTAGATAAGAGTCTTAGTCCCCTCTGAGGGCAATTTGAAACATGGGAAGTTACAGCAGAGTTGTGGTTTGGGGCTACAGCGCAAATGTGTGTGTGTGTGGGTGGGTTTTCTACGTACATCAGTGTGTGTGTGTGTGTGTGTGTATGTATGTGTGTGTGTGTGTGTGTGTGTGTGTGTGGTTTAAGTTTCTGTTTGTAGAGACACTGGTTAGAAAATTTGAGAATATTTCTCTGTTTCTGGTATGTGTGTGAGACAGAGAGACAGAGAGATGGAGAGACAGGGAGATGGAAAATACTCACCCTGTTGATTAGCTCTCCAACCATGCCAGTCCAAGAGCCGTTGGGCTCTGGAGCCCCATACAGCCCATCATCCACCAGCTTGATTTTGAAGGAGAATTTCAAGATGTCTGCCAGCTCCCTAAGCATGTCGACGCAGAAGCCCTCATACTGGTCGTTACCCTGGAATTCCTGGTAGTTGTCCTTACGCATCACATATGGGTTCTCCTGAACATGGGGGACACATAAGGAGACTCAATCCAAAACTATGAATATTTAGTTCAAGCACAGATAATTAACAGAAATTTAAAAAGATCCTATATTTTACACATCTCAATATAGTTTCCCCATCTTCTCTCTCATGCTTCTCTCTCGAGCTCTAGCAAGAACAGTGCATTTTGTATCTCTGATTGCAGAGAAAAGGTTTGACGGTGTGTTCGGGTGGGCCATGCTCAGGGCATGGCTGAGGGCTGTGCACAGACTATATAGTTGTGACATCACAAAATTACGGATGTTCTAGTGGCTATTTTTAAGGCACAGTTTCTGAATATAGGGAAATATTTTGATAAAATCTGGTATAAGGAGGAATAAGGGGTATCCGAAATGGCCCCCTCAAGCTCCAGTGGGAGTATCTGTGTGTTTGCACATAAAAGGTTGGATGTGTTTATACATGTAATTTTACAGTGTGCATGTTAGAATACCTATATATATATATATATATATATATATATAAATTGTACTGATACACATGTTAAAACATGTCCACACAGTGAAATCAACAGTATATGCCCTTACATGTTATCAAGAAAACACCAGGAATGTACCCAATGCAGTCCTGTTGTTCAAGTTATATTGTTAAAAGATAATTGTTTTCATTGTGTAATCTCTAGTACACAATTTGCTACTTTGCATATCATTTTCAATAAAGTTGAGGTTCGTTTTTTCTTTATTTTTAAATATGGAATATAAAATGTAACCACTCCACTGAATACAGCATCTATCAGGGTTAATGCCTTTTTCTGTAATGAGGCCCTGATAGTAAAGAATATAGCTTGCATTAATGACCTATAATAAAATGAGCCCACAGAAAACTTTTATTTCTTTACTCTAATCAATATTTTAGAGGCTGAGACACACATAAGTAGAGATAATAAGGAGAGCCCACACTTCTTGGTTTTTTTTCCTAGAGGTAAAACAATGTCTTTAACTATGTGTATTTATCTGTGAAGGGAACATGGTAGGACACTTTGTACACTAAATGACCACACATTAAGCTGTTTCCATGTATATTTTTATGTTCCTACTCACTACCCCACACACCATTTTGGACCAATGACAATGACCGTAAAAGGCTACCATGCCTTGCTTTATTCTTAATATCTGAATGTCCATTAGTGGGAGAGTGGTCACTCTCAATTAGAGATTTTGCACTTTCTTCCATATCTAGGGCCTTATACAAATAAAATGCTCTGCAGTACAGGGTTGTAATGTTGTAATGGTTTCTACGTACAGAAAACATGATAGTCTTCCATCCTACAAAGTTTGTTGATGCGAAGACTAACAAATTTCAAGACATTAATGCCTAAACATGGCTTCCCAGATAAGGCGTTTTTCGGAGAATTTAAAAATAAAATAGAAAACATCGGAACATGTCAAAGGCCTTCATTTTGGGAATCAAACATTGTATAGACAAACTCTGAACAAAATCTGAGAAGGTGCTGCAACCACTTTCTTACATATACTATTTATATGATTTATTTTCAGGAAAATCGACTTGTTTTGTATTCACACTACGCAGGAATGAAATAGTACATTTACACTCTATGTTGCGCAGGGACACATTTAGTTGTTGCTGCTTAAGCGTTTAATATTATGTTTGATCAAGTGGACTCATACGCTCTTGGTTGTGTGCAGCCTGCAAGGTGCGTTTATTTTCGTCGTTCATGGTTAGGTTTCTGTGTGTGATAGGAAATTTGTGCTTACTATGGATATTGTCATGTATTTGAACAGTTCGACGGCGGAGTTGATGACGGTTATGCTGACTGAATTAAAACAAGTAAATCCAAAAGAACTACAGTGTTGTGTATTTCCTGGAGGGAGTGACATCTAGTCATGGTGTGTGTACTGGTCAGTCAGTTAACAGTTGTGCTGGAAAGTTTGTAAACTGGTAACATTGAGTTTTAAAGATATGGCAGTGAGACAGTAACAAAATGACGATACAGAGATGCATCATGGGAGTCATACAATTCGGCTTTTTTGGATCTTGACCAACATAATATAGGATATCTTGGCCTTGGCAGAATCAATTTAGAGCGTTTATGTAATCTGCCTCTTGTGAGACACCCCTGGTGTTATGGATGTCCAGTACTACTGCTGAAGTGCTCCTTTAAAAGACATAAAATGGCTGGTGCAAAATGCAGAAGTAGATAAGAGCAAAAAAGACTCAGTGACCACAGTCTGGCCACTGAAATAGACCTGGGTACGAAGAGAAGACAGGCTCTGTTCTGACTTTAATCTTCTTCACTGAGTGCACCAAATATATTGGGCCAAAGGAAGAATGTCTTCACAAAGCTAGATTCATATGTCTAGAAATCCCCCACTGCACAATCAAGGGTAAACCTATCTCGGGAAAAGGTGGCAAAACAGCTTGGTTAATGCAAAATATGTACATATATGCTTGCCACAACAGAAAACTCTTTTGTTCTACCATTTTGTACTAGTTAATGTTCTACAGGATTATCCTATTTAAGATATTTGCCATCTTGTAAAAATGATTGTCAATGTGATGATATATTATAGCATATTGTGGTGCATGGGATTTACTGGATCAGGTTGTTTTTACACATCCGATTCAACCTGAAGATGATGGAGCAGCATCACGCAAGAGATTTGTTGATTTTCTGAGATGACATTACTCATATGGAAACCAGAAGGAGACAACTTCCCATATTTTGACATTATCAGAGGACCAGGATTTTGCCAGTTTGAATTTAGTAACACGTCTCTTTCAGTGCTCTGTCAGTTTCTATGACAGCTACAGTGACAGCAGAATTAGCAGAAACAGATCACAACACAGCATGAGCTGCGGCACAGGCTCCACAGCAACACAAAAACAACTCTGACCTCACTCGCTTGGCAGTCCAAAAAGGAGGTGCGACCTTACCAGTATGGTGGTGACAATGAGGGTCTTGTTTGCCAGCGTCTCTGAGACATTAATATCCAGACTGGTGGAATTCATTATCAGGGTGTTGTTGGAGTACCAGATCCCGATCTAGCAGAGAAGAGAAAGTGAGAGAAAATCAATGGCTATTGTGGGATAAATAATGTACTGTTAAGCTTCAACTTCACTGCAACTGTTTTACTGTTGCAGCAGGCTGAACACCATCTATAGAAAAAAAGCATTGCAGTGAGTACATTAACCCTATTGATCCATTTTATAGAGTGCCTTTGCATGTTTAATATTTTATGCTTTGCTTTAGCATCCATATTGTTACATACTGTATAAACACATTGATTGATTTAATTGTTCCCATTGGAGCCATAGATGAACCTGCAGCACCATGCACCACTGTAAAAAAAAAAAAAAAAAAAAAAAACTGATGTTTACAAGCAGAGCAATGAGCTGTGACAAGATTGCAAAAACGGTAATGAAAAGCATTCATGATAAGGAGCTTCATTGCCATGTCTATTTTCCTTTGCTTACACCTTTCTTAAATTGCACAAAAAACAACTCACATATTTCTATTTTATGGAGACAGTAAAGTCACTTAGGTATATAAATGTGTGATTATGACCTAAGTAGTGTGCATAGGTGGAACCGCAGCTTGCAGAGGCATTTCCTTGGAAGATATTACTGTACATCTTTCAATAGGTCAGAGGAGAGGTAACGACTCCTCAGACAGAATCACAGTTTTTCTATGACACTCTTTATCCTGGCCTGACATTTAAGAGTGGGCTTTTTTTTCTGTGAGAGAGTGGGTGCTGCTGTACAGACAGGTGGAAAGAGTTAAAATGTTAATTATCACAATGTAATTCTCACACTGAGATAAAGTTTAGATTTAACTGTGGTTATCAGGTGGCATTTAGTGTTAACATAGGATGCAGATGGCCTGTATTAGAGCCCAAGAAGACATTAAGGGAAGGAGGTGAAGAGACAGTGTTTCTTTCAGTCAATGAACCGCACACACAGTCCCTCAGTCTGGATCTGCAGTGATGTGTGTACTTATGCTTCATTTAATCCTGAAATGCAGGGGAAATGTATTTGATCCCTCTCTTCCCTCACCTTTCCATCTAATGCTCATTGGAGGGGCCTTCAATGACAGAATAATGCACCAAAATGGTGCTAAACACCTCGTTGGCTGGGTCTGCCAATATCTTATTTTGGTTCAACACGTTGTCCAACTACCCTTTACAAATGTGTTGTGGCTTATAACTGGTAGATCAAAAAAATAAACACAGAGACTAACAGGAAAGATCTGGTCCAGGAGAATGAATGAAAGGGAATTTATGTGTTGAACGAAAACTTTGAAGAAGGGAGGTACAATTCCCGAAGCCAGAAATTACATATGATTATTTGAACAAAATAATGTCTTAAGCAATGAAGAAAACAGTTGCTCAATTCAATACCCTCGCTGTTACAGACGTATTTGGTCTGGTATGACCAATAGCTTATGATGGCTAATGCTAAGTAATGTAATCAAACTTCAAAAAAGATATTGCTGTGTAACTGACATTACTTAGTGAGTTTATGACTTGAGTTTATGACCATTATACAATCAGCCAATCACGTAAGAAGCAATGCACTGCATAAAATCATGCTGATACAGGTCAGGGGCCTCCGCTAATGTTCACATCAAACATCACAACATGTGATCTCAGTGACTTTAACCATGGCATGATTGTTGGTCCCAGACGGGCTGGTCTGAGTGTTTCTGAAACTGCTGATCTCCTGAGATTTTGACACACATAATGTCTCTGGAGTGTCTTTACTCAGACTTGTGCGAAAGACAGAAAACGTCCAGTGAGTGACAGTTCTGCAGATGGAAACTCCTTGTTGATAAGAGAGATCAGAGGAGAATGGCCAGACTGATTGGAGTTGACAGAAGGGCTATGGTAACTCAGATAACCGATCTTTACAACTGTGGTGAGCAGAGAAGAGAGTGAACAAAACGTTAAACCTTGAGGTGGATGAGCTACAACAGCAGAGGACCATGCCAGGTTCCACTCCTGTCAGCCAAGAACAGAAATCACAACCATAACTTGACAGTTGAAGACTGGAAAAAGTAGCCTGGTCCAGTGAATCTGGGTTTCTGCTGAAGCAGCAGATGGTAGGGTCAGAATTTGGCATCAACAGCATGAATACACAGATCCAACCTGCCTTGTGTCAACAGTCCAGGCTGGTGGCGGTGGTGGTGTAATGGTGTGGGGAATGTTTTCTTGGCACACTTTGGGCCCCTTAACACCAATCAATCATCATTTGAACACCACAGCGTATCAGAGTATTGTTGCCGACCATGTGCAGCCCTTAATGGCCACAATTAACCGTCTTCTAATGGCTACTTTCTGCATGACAGTGTGCCATGTCACAAAGCAAAAGCCATGTCAGACTGGTCTCATGAACATGACAATGAGATGACTTCAGTGGCCTCCCCAGTCACCAGATCTTAACACCTTGGGGATGTGGTAGAACAGGAGATTGGCAGCATGAATGTGCAGCTGACAAATCTGCATAAATGATGTGATGCAGTCAACGTAGAGCAGAATATCAAAGGGAAGTTTCCAACATCTTGTGGGATCCATGCCACAAAGAGCAAAGGGAGTATTGGTATGGTGTTCCTGATTGAGCTCAGTGAGTGTTGTTTTAGCATTTACAAATACATGTATTCTGTAATTGTAACTTTAAAGCCACAGCAGCTGTTGTGCAGCACACGTTAAGTAGGCTGACTTTGAACTGGCTATTTTTAAATTATGGTTTTGTTGTAACAATCCAAATACAGGATTTTGTAAAACAACAACATGATATGAAAAATAAAAAAATTAATTTTATTGTGATCAAAAATATTATCACAATACAAATACAATAAAAGGCGGTATACGACATTGATTTATTTCCCAGCCTTAAACGCAATTCAAACCCAAGTGATTGTTAGACTGGGGCTTACTCCTCAGACTCAAGTCTAAATATGTACAATAAAAATATGGAGAAACTGCAGGGCATTGCTAAAAAGGAGCAGGCATACTGAGAGAAATATCTTGCTGCGTACAAGTGAAGACCAATTCCAAATACAAATCAAAACCAAGCCTGGGGCAAATCCAGCCTTATACGAGACAAAGATAAAATAAACTCTATAAAGACGCCATGTAATTATTACTATAGGACGAACAGATATGCACTGTAGGGTCTACATGTACTGAGCCAGTTACAAAGACTGATTTCTACAAATTGATGTCACTATTTGTAGCCATGAAAAGACAATAAATCAAACATAAATGAAATGTTATTTTTCAGATCAGAACACATTAAGTCAACATCCAGCTGTGGCTGAAAAAACAAGGCCCTGGCCAAACAACAAAAAAAAAAGAGTCAGGGCCACACAATACAACAATCAATACTACAGCCCAAAGCTTAGCATTTAAAATTCTATTGATGGACTATGCAGGCAGTCAATGTATTCTAGTAACCTTTAGATAACACAAATGTTAACATATATTTGCAGCTACTACATGACCCACATCAGATTGCAGGTTACACTCCTGTGTCGTCAGGTGAAACACATCAAACCAACGTCACAAAGTAAAGATATTTGGCTACTATCAGGGGAGTCTGTGATGAGGCTGACCTCAGTGTTAAACGCCTCCCCTGGCATTGTAAAATCAGACAGGTGACCTATAACTACCCCAAAGCCTGTGGGTGACGTGACCTGGCTGCTGCATGATAACAGATGACTCCTGACCTCTTTGTGACCTCCTCGGTGTTTCTCCAGGATCCGCAGGGTGTAGTTGGTCCTTTGACCTTTGCTGTTGAACTCCACACGCCCTGTCAGACCGTCGTACTCCACCTGGCAGACAGACAGAGTGAGGTGAGGAAGTATGAGAGAGGGAGGGAAAAGAAGAGAACAGGAAGGAACAATGAGGAGAGTAGGAGAAATAAATACAGGCAATCTTCTATGTGAGACAAAATATTCTTCTTCTTCAAACAGATACTATCAACAGTGATTAGGAAGAAAGAGAGAGTAAAAGACAAAGAGAGAGAAAGAGGAGGAGAGACAGAGGAAGTGTCTGAGGTTGGACCAGACAGGGATGATCAGTTTCAGATCAACTGGGAGAGAGTGACTGAGTGAGAGGCTCAGATAGAGCAGCAGAGAGTGTCAACAGCTCCCTAATAAGACTCAGACCTGCACCTCACAGCTCGGCTCGGCCTCTCCAAACCCCAGGTGCTGGCACAGTTAGCGAGATCTATGATGAATAGCACGGTGCTGAAGATGGAGCACACCATGATGTTGACTAACAAAGACAGATGTCGGGCCGGTGGGGGCGGAGGCAATGAGAGATGGGGCTTGGGCTGCCTTGACAACAGGTCGTCGATGAGAGAAACACACAGACGACCAGAGATGGAAGATGACATAGAACAACAAGAGACAGAGGTTACATGCAACATGAGATGAGGATGATACAGAATGCAACTGTCTTAATTAAGCAATAAATCAAGTGAAGGAAAACTAATCAACAACAATTCTGATTTGTGACAACTGTTTGAGAATTTCAGCCTTTATGATTATAAATTGAAAATATTTTGGCTGTTAGTCAGACAAGACAGATCATTTTCAGTAAGGCTAAAAATTTCTGTTTGATTAAGCAATTATTATTTTGTCTATGTCTTGTCTATATTCTAGAGGCTGGAACCGACAAATGATTACTTGATTACCAAAAATAGTGGTTATTTTCTGTTAATCGATTATCCATTAATCGAGTAATTGCTTCAGATCTAATTTGAAGATGTCATCAAGTATTTTTCACAATTTTTAGACATAGATTCTCTGAAAAATAACCAGGAGTTTAATGAAATCAGTAATGAAAATAATTGTTAGTTGTATTTCTATAGTATAAAAAAAAGCAACATCTTGATTTTCATGAGAACACATGGAGTCACAGTTACAAGTCACTGCGTATTCTGCCTGTGCGGACATTTAAAGAAATAGAAATTAAGTTGAGCTCATATTTCACCCATATTCCTCATGATGTATGCATGTGCGTGTCCGTGTGAATGACCATTCATATAAAGGAGGTGATTGCACACATGCAGATTTAGCAAACGTTTACCATGCGCAGGTAGTTCATAAGACTGGTCCCGTGTTGCCAGATCTGAGGCGAGGTGCAGCTGAGCGGCTTCACTCCTATTTCCTGACTGCGGTTCAATTCCCTCACCGCCCCCACCACCACATGCACCGCATCAAACATCAGTGCTGACGAGAGCTGTGGGAGGAGGGAGAGGAAACACGAGAGATATGGAAGTGGGTAAAGGCAGAAAACAGGGGGGATGGAAACATAGGTAAAACCGACGAGGAGTCAAGGGAGAAGATGCAATGAGGAAAGAGAGAGGCACAAGCACAAATGATTAAATGGTTAACAGGGATGGGGGAAGGCAGGGAAAATTAGAGGGAAGAGAGAATAGATGTGAGGTATGAGTAAACCAGTGGGGAGGAAACACAGATGGATACATCAATACCCATTAAATACAAGCAAAAGACTAGCTGAATCTCTTTAACTGCTCCATGAATCAGCGTGAGGAATAAAGTAGCTTAATGTTTCGTGGCATGCAAACAAAGCTGTAAAAATTACTCCTGAATGCGTGCATGCATGAGTACTCATGTGTCCAAGAGACTGACCGCAGGGCCGGGGTATGTCAGGTCACAGCCCTCCCTCCAAGAGAGGTTGAGGCTCCTGATGAACTCCAAGTAGAAGGGATGCGTAGTGTTAAACATGGAGAATCCCACGATATTGGACTGCTCATCCACTATATCATCCAGTCTCAGGAGGGGGAAGTCCTACAGAAGGAGAAAAAGGAGAAGAAAACGAAGGAGAAAACAAAGAAGAAGAAGAAGAAGAAGAAGAAGAAGAAGAAGAAGAAGAAGAAGAAGAAGAAGAAGAAGAGGCGAAGATGTTTGCAGAGAGAGACAGAAAATTCAGGTGAGTGACAATGTTGACAGTGAATCAAATCTCAGCTCAGAAGAAAAATACTGTGCAAAGACGAGTGTGATGAAGAAAAAGAGAGGTTATGGGGAGTGACAGCAGCTAATCTGTGATGGAGAGAGAAAAAAAAGGATATGGACAGCTCGGAAAAGGGAAAAATAGTCATACAGGGCAAAGATAGGTTGATGGAAATGACTCCAGTAGCTTTTCACAGAGATACGCACATACACTAGCATCTAAAGCACAAGAGAACATCACGCACAGAGGGCGGAGAGGGGAGAAAAAAATAAAATAAAAATCAGGCACACAGCATAAAGTGACACATTAATTCAAATGGTAGAAAGGGAGGGGAGTATATCAAAGAGGCAGATGAAAACACCGGAAGCGTAGAGGAGGTGGCGGGTGGCAGAAGAAAAAGGGCACATCACGTCTGTCATCACCTTCACCTCAGACCTCTTTTTCTTCTGTTTTTTTTTTTCTTTTTTGCCATCCTCCTCTGCACTTCCACATCTCTGTACAGTATGTTCGTTTCTCAGATCTCTCCCCCTCTCTCTCTCTCTCTCCTTCCCTCTCCCCATCCTTCATCTCCTCTCCCTTTATTCTCTCTCCGTCACCTCTCTCTTCTCCCTTTATCGAATACTTTCTCCGCCTTAGCACCTTTGCTCGCTCATAAAGGGACAGAAGAGGAGGAGGTGCAGGGCAGGGGGGGAAAGTGAACACGGAGGAAAAGAAGACAGAAGACAGGAAGGGGAAGAACTGGTACGCTCTTACCATGGTGGTGAGGATGTACTTGTAAAATGCTGATGTCATCCCCAGCTCCGATGCCTGTAGGACAAAGAGAAAGAGAGAATAGGATGAAAAAGTAAAGACGAGGCAGGTGGGACACAGAATGTGGAGAGAATAAGGGAAGATGGAGAAAGATTGATAGGGGGGAGAGATAGTGAGGGCAAAGGAGGAGAGTTATTGAGAGGCAGAGAGCAAAGGAGACAGTTGGGGGACAAAGTGTAGGAGAGAATGTGGGGGAGGGAGAGGGAGCATACGTTAATCACAGTTTTACATCATCAGGCGAACACTAGGACATTTCGCTGAGGGCAGATGTGCGCCCAGTGAAAACATCCCATACGCATTCAAACTGTGACTCACTGGGCTGGCTATCGGCATTACAGGCCGTACCATGAATCAGAACAAGCCTGGGTAACATCTGCACCGCATCCCAGCAAAAGATGTTCTTTTGTCAAATACTTTCTTAAGAGTGTAAGTGATTGTTGCTGGCAGATACGCAGAAATATTGTTCAGTCTGCTGCTCCGGAGGACAGGGAAGGTAAAAATAGATGTTAATTCTGTTACAACAACAAACGTGTAGCCTGTGGAACTTCAAGAGAGTTGCCTTATTATTTTACAGATGGTAAATTCTGCATGCCCTTGATGACTGTAACCTGAATTTCCCATATGGATATATAAAAGAGAAAAACTATCCCCTTGAGTATTACTGCATGTGCTATATACTAGAGTAACTTCAAATCCTGCACATGTGTGGGCGGCTCTGAAGAATGAATTGATCCTTGAGACCTGACCTTTTTAAGGATGAGATAGGAGACAGAAGCATTGGCGTCGATGATGATGGTGGCCACTTTGTCGTCACGGATCTCCTTCAGCAGCGGCGTAGGGTCCAGGTTGTCATCCAGCATCCTGATTGACAGCGTCTCCCGGGAGATGAGAAAGCGGCGGACCAGCTCCTCCAATCTCAGCAGGCCTGAGGCAGAGCCACAGCAGAGTCGGATTGCATATCAATGTCTTTATCAGTAGACATAACTCATATTTCCTAGGTGTAAGCTTAGCAGGACCTGCGAAAATCTTGATTTATCCTTGGATGGCCACGTATTTGTGTCATTTGCATGATTGATGGTTCGTCTGAATCTCCAGGAAATTAAACATCATTTAATATGGAGGCTACAATATGTCTGCATTCACTGCTTTTTTCAGTGGGACTTATTTTTATCTCTTATGACCTCTGCCAAGGAGGTTTTGTATTCAGTCTTCTCTTTATAATCTACTTGACAGATTGTGTAATTTGAAGAAGAGTTAGGCTTCGGGCCAGGGAAGTCATTAGTTTTAATGTAGGTAGCGCCACCATGTGGTCATTTTTACAGCACTTTACTGTTTGACCATAACACCTGAACTGTGGAGTATGGAGACAAAATATTTTCCTCCTGATTTAATTTGAGTTTTACTTTCAGGCCACATCTGATTACACACAGATACATTTTAAACATATTTTTCAACATTCCTCCGACAAACACCCTGAGGAAAGAAAGAGCACAGATACTCTTTGGTATATTTTTAATATGAGTTAAGCCCATATGTATTAAAGCTTTTTTTAGCTATCCGCCTGAGTGTCTGTCATTAGATTTTATAATCGTACACATCGTTTCACTTATTTTTCCTCTTTAATGTTACTCCTAAAAATTTCATCCAACCTTAACCAACTTTGGTACATAAAATATTTGGATGAGCCAAAAAATGTTTTAAAGATACCCACCTCCTTGTAAAAATACTCTGCTTTGAATATTAATTTTGTGTCTTATATGGCGTGTCAGACTGAGGCTACATTAACATGACAAAATATAACTCGATCAACATAACTCATAACATAAGTGCTTGTGAGTCGGATTCAATTGAAATTCATCTTCGTACACAGCCCTAATATCCTCAGACAGGTTTTAGGTATGCTACAAAATTCATGGTCTCCATCAGCAAGACAAATTTCTAAACATTTTCTATTAACAGAATAATAGGTTTAGAGTGCTGTGCAGCCTTGGCAAAGCTATGTGCTCTTTGAGTGTGTTGTAATTCACTTTGTGTGTGTTGTCTTATCCCTCAATGATTGCTTTTCAGGTCGTTGAGTGACGTGTGTGCTGTGAGTGAAATAGTATGTGTTCAAAAAACTAAAAACAATTAAATAACAAAATTGGAAATGCAGGAATTCTGCTAACCTCTGGTAAAAAAAAAAAAAAAAAAAGATGATGGACAGAGAGGAGCACAACTGCAGGAGCAGAAAGAGTGAAATACAGTACTTGAGACAATTCGCCCACTTCAAGCGAATTCCTCTCGAAAATGAGTATAACCAATGGCAGTCAAGACTCACTTGACACTGTGCGTGGAATGAGTCTTTACTAGAAAGTCTACCCTGCTGCTTCCTAATTGTAATTCCATAGTAAAGCTCCCCTAGCTATGTAAATAAGTGGTGGGGCAGGCATCTGGGGGACGGCGGGGAAGGGGAGTGGGGAAGAGAGGAGGAAGGGAGAGGTAGTGCACAGAGCCCTTCAGCAGGAGAAAGCCTCTGTAAGCAGTGGGGTAATCACTGAACCAGGCCAAAACTTTAATTAGTTTGAGGAAGGAGGGGAGAAAAAAAATCAATGCACTTTACAGCTTCCTCTCCTCCCCTCTCTCACTCTCCTTTCACATATTCTCTCTCTCAAACATAAGCTCTAACCTCTCTATCTCTCTCGTCTTAGCCCTGTGCTCCAGTTACCTCTCTCTGTCTTTATCCATCTCGCTCTTACGCCGCCCACTGTCTCCTCCTCCTTGTGCTCAGTCTCTCCCTCTCGCTGTCCTTAACCTCATCCATCTCATGAAAACTGCATAATGGAATTAGGCTCAGATAGCGCGTTGTGACCCAGCCGTAGCGAGAGGAGGATACGTCGGAAGTGACCCAAAATCTCTGACTCACTCTCATTTAACAGAATATCTATGGACTGCTACTTGCACAAGCTAAAAGAGGGAAAACATTTGATTAATCCCATTAACAGGCTGTTGCAAAAATGACCAGTTGCTAAATTCGTTACTTAATTAGGATGCGTACATGGTGGTGGTGTCAATGAAATGTGTGACTTCACACATTACTCGCCTCGCTGACAAAAAAGAGAGAATGTCTACTTCACTTGAACGCACCACTCTACACTGGGGTAAACAAGATGAATAAAACAAGTGAGCTGGTGGTAAACATTGTCTGATGTTGAACCTCTGTAGAGCCGCACACACAGACACACAAGCCTACAAGCACCCGAAAACCCACTCACACGTATAGACATTCAGTACACTCTGAGGCAGCAATACACACACACACACACACACACACTCGTTCACACATAAACTAGCACTCAAGCACATGCACATGTACGGACAAAGTGAACTAAGCACACAGAAAAATAAAATATCACACACACACACACACACACAGTCATTCAGAGTGTGGAACAAGCCTGTTGAGTGGCAGTTAGCACCTATTCTGCAGCCATGGCAACCAGCTCCATGGCGATAGATAGCGCAGCCAAGTGGGTCAGAGTCTGTGAGTGTGATAACCTTGTAAAGATCACCTTCAAGCCAAATATACTACACACACACGCACCCCTCCGTCACTCCACCAGGAGAAGCTGCATCTCTTGGCCCGGACGGTAACCATCAGGCTATCTGTTGCCTCCTATTCTTATGGGAGGAAAAGCTTGGTGAAAGACAAGGCTCTTATCTACCCATTCAACTGATGATCAAAAGTGGAAAAAGATGTCTGATGCCATTTCAAAGCTCTTTTAGTTCAATGAAATGACAAGTCCACAAGGAATTCAGCTTACTTTCAGGAAACCGCGGGACGGCTGGCTAACTGCTGGAGAGATAATAAAAGGACCGCCGTGATTGAATCAATTTTTCATAATGTCACAGCTTTTTGTTTGTCAAAATCTACCCTTTTCACACGGCCATGAGAAGTGTTCAGACTTCAATGGTCGCTCTTATTCTTTACGTAATTGCCCTTCAGTTCTTGTGCGGTTCAACTTGACTGGTGTGAGCAGTCAACAGCTGAACAACAACTCATCCCTGCTCAGTTTCATTCAGGACGGGACAGAAAGTCTGGACGTCACTCAGTGGATAAATGACGATTTCTACCACCTCTTACAGCACGTAGTGTATACTGTCATATATTCACAAAGCCCTGTTTGAATACTACAGCCACCATCCCACCAAGCCCTTTAATTCCTGTGACTCTCAATAGGGGAGTACATAATAAATCAATAACACACTCTTTCAAAATGAAAATAAAGAGGGCTAGTGACTAAGCCCCGAATCCCCTGTGATGTTAAAGTTCTCCGAGTGCCAGGCAAGTTAAATCAAATGTCCTCTTAGTTCTTCCAATACTGGAAAGCATTTCAAACACAAATATTTATCAAATTGGTTCGGGCTAACAACCCTCTGAGGTGGATAAGAGACTGTGTGCGAGAGGATGAGTAATAAATAGGAAGGCTATAGTGTGAGCCATGTTCTGAACTCTGACAACAGACAGAACTTTATGGCCAGACTGTCAAAATGAGTGTCCAACAGCACGAAACAGTCATGTCCGCCCAAACAGTGTGAATGTGCCAACACTCCCCCACAGAGGCATTCGTACACATAAACACACGCATACAGTAGGTAAAAAAGTTCAGAAGAACACAACTGATGCATTTACACCCACCTAAACACAAACATAGCCACAGGGTCACACATAACTTTGTCAATAAGTATACAAGGTGTACTCACACTCAGCCTTGGCACAGACCAGGCTGGCTGAGGGGTAACTGAACGAGCGCAAGATGGCTCCTATGGCCAGGCTCAGGTCCTCGTTGCTAGGGTACAGAGTGACAGAGGCAAAGCGCAGGTACGGCAAGCGTGGAGTTTCCTCAGGACCAATCTTCACATGAGGGATCTGTAAAAAAAAAAAAAAAAGGAGAGGGGAGAGGAGAAACATTAAGGAAGGCAAGAAAAAAAAAATGTGTCGTGATTAAGTCCTCTCCAAACACACACACACACACGACAGAAAAAAAACAGTGAATAAGGAAATCCATTAGAGAGGCTAGAGGGTGAAAAGAGAGATAAGAAAGCAGGCAGATGCAGAGAACAGAAAGACTTAAGGATAAAAGGCTATGGAAAGAAAGGAGAAAACTGTTGGAAGAAGTGGATGGTAGTTAATTATATGGGAAGAAACTCAATAGGCAAGGAAAACCAAATCTCTAGATACATTCATCATGACAACTGTGTGGGTAGGAAGGGTAGTAAGTCAGAGAGAGGGAGCTAGATGTGCACAGATTTGTACCTATTTGTGTGTTTATCTTCCACACTCACCTCCTTCTCTCCACATATGTGACTGACAGTAGAACCAGAGGCGGGGCTGGAGGCGGGACCTATCACAGAGACGACGCCTTTGGGTAGAATCTGACACACTGAAAGGAAAAAGGAAAAATAAACACTGAATATGCAGACACAGACACACACACACACACACACACACACACACACACACACACACACACACAACTTCCCTCCGCTTCATTTTGACGGCAGCACTGAGCTGGCAAGCAGTAAGGGCTGCAGTCAGGGGAAAAGTGGAAATTTAAAATGCAGCAAAAACTCAGAGGACACATTACGATTTCAGTTGAACCCCTCATTCTATTGTAGAAGCAGGATGCATCTAATTATAATCTGATTTATTTTGAGATAAATACTCCAAGGACCACAGCAGGGCAGCCCACAGGTTGCCTTCTGCTATCGTTCACTTGTTAAGACAGTCATTTTTAATGATTTTAATAATCTTTAAGACATTTCGCTTTAATTATATCTCTGGCATCAGAACAATGCTGGCAAATTGGTTGTCACCTTTTTTGCATGATTACCCTTCTTGCAGGGGGAAGATGTTGGAAAAACAGTTTTGCACATTAGTCTATTACATTAACTATTCATGAAATTATATGACTATTAACTCACTAATTTCTTTGCTGAGGAATGGCAGGAGTAAACACTATCTCTGAGAATCTGCATACAACATATTCAAGCATAATATATGCCATGTCTCCATTATGTTTACATATTGTATTTAAGCCTAAATGAAGAATTTCACACATTTTTTGTGAAACACTTAGGTCAGCACAGGAGCATTTCTGTAAGTTTCTGTTTGTCACACGTCAAAACTGGATTTTTAAGTTATTTAGTTTAAGTTATGCTTTTCTTTTTTCTAAGCTCTACATGCGAGGGCCTGAAGTTTGCTTTTTTTTTGCAAATGTCTGAAATGGCTTCACAATGTTGAGTAGACAAGGGGAACGGATAAGGTTACGTTCATTGTCTGTCTTATACTTGACTAATTGACCAGCCTATAGTCTAGTTACTGATCAACAGCCGTAAGAGACTCACAAGTCCAGCTGCCAAAGACAAAAGAAACTTGGAAATGCTTAAAGGAATACTTCAACGTTTTGGGAAATATGCTTATTTGCTTTCTTGGCGAGAGTTAGACGAGAAGACTGATGCCTCGTGTCTATATGATAATTATGAAGCTACAGCTAGAAACCAGTTTGGTTACCTTAGCGTAAAGACTGGAAACAGGAGGGAACAGCTGGCTTGGCTCTGTCCAGATGTAACAAAATCTGTCTACCACCTTGTCTAAAGCTCATTAATTAACACATTATATTTCGCTTGTTTAATGTATGCAAAAACCAAAGAGCAGTTGCCAGAAGAAATAGTCTCGCACATAACACAGTAAAACAGTAAACTGCCATCTTTGGGGGGTTTTTTTGTACGGATTAAACAAATAACATACAATGCATTAATTGATTAACTTTAGAGGGCCGGTCGGAGGATTTTTTTTTTTTTACATTTATGGACAGAGCCGGGTTCACTGTTTCCCCTAGTCTCTACGCTAAGCTAAGCTAACCTGCTACAGGCTGTAGTTTCATATCTAGCATCCGGATATGTGAGTGGTATCTGCTGTTGACCAGTATCCATCACAGGCCGAAGCTGGATCATGCTCTCCACTCGGGCACTAAATATTTTAGTTTACAGAGAAATGTAATTGAAATGTTTTTGTACAGCATCTCTTTGATAAGCACTGAGTTTATTTTCATTGACAATGTTTTCTGTCTACCCACCTGAAAAATGCTGTCATAGATACAGCAGAGTCTGGTGACTTGACTGTGTTATTCTGATAGTGAAAAAGTTCTGTTCTTGCTGGTAGAGTTGGTTGGTATTTTAATTCATCCCAATTAGTCCTCCTCGGTTCCTGTCATTGTCTGTGCGTATGCCTGCCTGAGTATGTGTGAGTGCATATGCCCACACTGTGCCCATATGTATGAGTGTGTCTGCAGAAAAGGATGTGCATGCGTGCATGTATAAATGTCTGTGCACGTGTGTGGGGGCGTGTGTATGTGTGTGCTTCGGTGTGTGCGCGCAAGCGTATGCGCGCGAGCGTATGCGTGCAAGCGTGCTTCAGACAGCCGTAGCTGTAAGATGATGAGCTCTCTGATCCAGAGACCAAAAAAACACTGCAAGCAAACAAGCCTGTCAGAGTCTCCTGCCCATCGGTCAAGGACACACACACACACAGAAAGACACATACACATACGCCTGCAACTCAAGCATACACATATGTACACAACCCTTCTCAAGCACACAGAGACATTTTGCCAGTAGCTTGTGGCAGGGTCACTGACCTATTAGAATAGGAGCAGGGAGTCTGTGTCTCCTCTGTGGCTGGATTCAGCCGTACATCTTCTGTCTTTACAGACTCCAAACATTCTGTTTTAAGTCTGTATATCAATACAAATTTAATGGAGCAGCCTCTTTGGTATGGTGCTGCTTTCTGTTGGCCCGCACTGCTGATCTGTATTAGTATTTGATGATTTGTTTTTGTCTGCGCAGTAGCCAGTTCCAGCTGTTACTGGAGGGCACTGGTCCGCTGTTTTTAATGAGACAGGCTTAGTGGCCCATTACTGGTCTCCAATGACATGTTAAGTAATCTGCACAAGCTCTTACTGGTTCCTAATCACATGAAAGTGGTGGTGTTTTGTCATTCTAGTCATCATTTGCGTTTTTTGCTAATAAAAGGCAACTTTTTAGAAAATGTATTTATATAGTTTTTTTTTTTGATTAAAATTTGCAGTATTCAGTAGGCTACTGTTCTTTTCTACTCTGTACTAGTCACTATTAATATTCATATTCCATATTACTAATAATATCTACTGGTACTTTTAGTGGTCACTTTTTGTCTGTGGTAATTAGACACTATGCCCTATTGGACTCTAATGGATTTAGCTGGATTTCATCACTCTTGCGGGGTTGTGTGAATCTGCTCTGTTGGTCTTCACTGGTGTGCATCAACTCCACTCACTGGTGTCGGTAGTGTCGTACTGGGAGTCTTTTTGCAGCTCGTATATGTCCACTTCCACTCGGGCTCGGGCCGGACCCTCCATCACGCTGTTGATGTTCTCCCTGGCCAGGGCCAGCGCCAGCCGCTCCCCACGCCCACACACAGACTGGTCGTCCAGGATTGCCGCTAGAGAGGCAGAGAGGGAAAGTGAGACAGGTGAAGCAGAGGAGAGAAGATGGACGGCACCGGGAGACGGGAAGAACGGGAGAGGAGTAAGCAAAAGAGAGGAGCGAGAGTGAGAGGTGGATGATTGTTTAACAGTGTTGCCCGTGCTCGTGTGTGGGTGGGAATGTATTTGGGAAGATGAGTGGAGCTGACAGAGGAATCATAACCACTGACTGGAAAAGGAATGCAAGGAACTCATGTTGTTCAACATAGTAAGTGGTATGAAATCCAAACTATATTAGAAATGAAAGGAACAGTTAAACATTTTGGGAAATATGCAAAGTAAGAAGCTGTTAAATATGAACCTAGAGCCAAGAGACAATTAACTTAGCTTAGCATAAGGACTGGAAGCAATACAGCTAGCCTGGCTAAACTGATGGGCTGCTGGCTCTAACTTCATCTATACTGTACAGACATGAGATATTGATCCTCACCAGAAACCAAATAAGTATATTTCCCAAAATGGTGAACTAGTCCTTTAAAGAAGGACGCATTCTTACTGATGATACATAAAAACTTGATCAAATAAAACTTTAAGAAACTAAATCACCACTGCAGACATTTGTACCAAGGGTAGATGATACACAGTATGATTGGTTTCAGCTCGTACCTGTGGTTTTTCTTTATCAGTCCAGTGTATCTGTATTTACCATGTTGTCATGATTTTCAAGAAGGTTCCCCTTGACATATTAAATTACAGTCCTGGTTGGAATTATTGGGATCCCTTTTAAATATATAATTTAGAATATCTTCAGAAATAAATGCAAATTAAATGCAAATTAACCAAGTTTGTATAATAAGTCCTTGAACAACAACAAAATGCTTTGATATTGTGAAGTAAAAAAAAAAACATGCTGGACAGAATCATTGACACCTTTTTGCTGAATTCAAATTAATTCATCAAACAAAATTAAAAATCAAATAAATCTCATGTGTTTATTTGTCAGCGTTCACATAACCTGAGTTAACCAACAATTGATGGTTGTAAAACGGGGCTGATTGTTTCAAGTTTCTTTTTCACAATGGCAAAGACGAGAGCTGTCTGAGAGCATCAGAAATGTTTTTAGCAAAAAAACATAACATTTCCAAGGCAATCGGCAATGATCTTGAAATCCCTGTTTCAATAGTTCACAATGTTATCAAGAAGTTTCACAGTCATAAAACTGTTTCCAGGATGTGGTGCTAAGAAGAAATTCAATGTGAAGGCTTGGAGCAGATTGTGGGGGAAAAAAAAAAAACACACACAAGACATCTAAAGAGCTTCAGACTGATCTGGAGCAATCTGGAGTGGTGGTTTCAGCCCGTACCACACACTAAACCGAGAGGAGAAGCCACAGTCTTTCTGGGATAATGTTCTATGGACAGACGACATCAAAGCGGAGCTCTCTGGGAAAGCAGTGCATCAGTTTGTTTATATGTGACAAAATGGAGCCAATAAGGAAAAGAAGACCACACCTACAGTAAGACATGGTGGAGAATCTATCATGCTGTGGGGCTGCTCTGCTGCCTCTATTACTGGAGGCACGGACTATATCAAAGAAATGATGAAATCAGAAGATTACCAAGGCATTTTAGAGCGAAATGTGTTACCCAGTGTCAGAAAACTTGGTACAAGGCGAAGGTCTTGGGTCTTTCAGCAGGATAACAACCCAGAGCACACATCTAGCCGCACAAAAGAATGTTTGAAAAGGAAAAGACGGACTGTTTAAAACTGGCCAACAAAGTCCTGACCTAAATCACATTGAAAACCTTTGGAGAGAGCTAAAATCTGCCATTGCAATAAGGACCCTGCAAAATTAAAAGAACTTCAACGCATAGCAGGGGACAAGTAGCAGAAACTGTCATAATAATTGTGTTTGGAATACATTTTGTATTATTTCAATATTGTGCAATTTGTTTGTTTTTTTTTATCTTATTTTGTCCAATGACCTTGGACATGTTTTCAAAATATTTTGATTATACAAAATTGGTTAATTTGCATTTATTTCTGAAGACATTCTAAATTCTCTACTTAAAAATTCATGGTTGGCAACAATTTCAATCAGGACTGTATTTGGACTAATATGATTTCGCCTTGATGGAGTCAGTCAGTCAGTTAGTCAGTCAGTTATCAAAATACCTACTTACACAGCAGACACATACTTCTTTACCCAGTTTTGTAACAGTGTTTGCAGTTGTGATTATGTTATGTTTACGTTTTTGTCGAACATCTGTCTAACATGAGCTGCTTTGGTCAGTCAAAAATCCTTAGTGCTTCCAGAAAATGTCAGAGATCCACTGATATTTTAAACATCTCAGGGTATTGTCCAAAAAATTAAGAGGCGTTGTTGCACACCTGCAGGTTTTAAGGTAAAAATGAAATCATGATACTACAACAACCTCTGAGAGAAACTTTTATCTGCCAATCACTTACAATATAGAAGAGTAAAATGGGGAAACTTTTATTACAAGTTTGTACTGAAATAACAACAACAGGTTTGTTATTTATGCTTATTTGGCTTTAAAATGGTTTCTTGTCACCCTGTATCTTATTGTACTGTCCAATGTGGCAAAACCCACTTTGAGGCACTAAAGGCGGCTGGAAAAAAAAAAAAAACACATACACAAAAAGTATGTTGAGAAACTTTTTCACCCAGGTGAGGTGGGGACGAAGGGACGGCTGACCACTCACCCATACGGACGGAGGAGAGCAGGGGGGCCTGACTGAGGGAGCGTGGCGGCATGGTGACTAGCAGGAAGGAGAGGAAGTGTATTGACAGCAGCAGTGCTGGCAGAGCCGGCATCTTCTACTGCTCCTCATGGAGAATGGTCTGCTGGCTGCCTGTACCACCACCTGCAGGAGTGGAGGACAAACTGCGTGTTACTGGACACACAAACCACCGTCTCGGTACAAGATGTCTCTCTTCAAATTGTCATCCTGCGGCTCATCTTCAGTTTGCGCTGTCATTTCCACGTAGTGTGTGCACCTTTAATTTGACAGCACATAGAATAGACTTTCATACTATGAAGATGTTCACTGTCATATCACAAAAGGCAGCCCAGTCCCATGCATACAGCCTGTCTCATAATAAAATACAGTACAAACATCTCTATTTATGTCCCCCGTGGAAAGTCTGCCGTTTAGAAGTGACAGTATTCAGCCTTGAAAAGATCTCGAGAGGCGGTTCAAAGGAAACCATCACAACAATCGTCACAGTGCACTCGCTCAAACACGTCTACACCGTACACACGCATACGTGCGTATAAACAAATGCAAACACACAGATACACAGTCATACTAGAAACACTTACTGAACAGTATTCTAAAGACAACTGCTCTGAACACATGCACAACCATATACAATACGCCCACACACGTCTGTACTTACTCATGTTTTCCATCACCTAACCACCACCCCCCCACCTCTAAACAGAAACAAAAAACACACACACACACACACAAAAATAAATAAAAAAGCACACCAAGAGAGATGAACTGAGCTCCACTGGTGCTAAGCATCCCTCTCCAGGAGTGACAAAGCCTTGCTCTGACTGACAACATGACAAGGCAGCATGAAAGGATGGAGAGATGAAGGGAGGGATGAAGACAGAGGAGAGAAGAAGGAGTGTTGTGTGACAGACAGGCAGGGAGGTTGAGGGAGGGGTGGCGCTGGTGATGGTGGCCACAGCGGTGAGGGATGTTGACCTGGGAATGTTTCAAATGTCTGGTTCACCGGTCTGAGCTTTAGACAGGTCTGACAGACAGCTGAAAGACTCAGTTCACGACCCTCAATTGACCCCTGCAGCTGTAAACACAGGGGGTGCTCAAGAGCTAGAAGGCTGACCTTTGACTCTGACAAGTGCATGCGGGGGTGGAAATGAGTTGATGCTGTGTGTTTGCGCATACACTTGTGTGTACATCAAAGAGGCAGATGATGTGGATTGTCGGTCACTGTGTTGTTCGAACATCCCTCCCTGTTTTTTCACTTTGAAATCATCACTTTGTCTTTATTTTCCCCACTCACCTTTCCCACACTCGTTTTGTCTTTGATTTTTAAAGCACATCAAAAAATATCTGCGACTATGTGCTTTGAATCTGTCTTCTTCTGTCATAAACCAAACATAATTCTTTTTTTCTTTGTACCCTCTAAGCAATCACTGCCCTCCCTTTCTTCCTGTGTAACTTTATATGTCTCTCATTCTCGGCTTTGAGGGAGAACAAACATGTGCGCAGACATGTTCGTAATACTAATAGCGTGTGCCATACTGTGCAAATGGCTGTGTTGCTCTCATTATAGTTACCACAGCTCAAAGTGAATAAAGGCAGGGCTTATGTAAGGCCAGCTGTGTGTGTGACACAACATAGTATAACAGTGGGGGAGTCATTTTTTTTTTCCCCCACTCACTGTTTTCAATAAATCGTTCTTGTTTTAACACAGTATCTCCCACTGAAGGTGCCAGTAAATAATTACTTCATCGAAATGTTTCATTCCACTCATTTGGTCATTTTTGTGTCCATGTGTATAAAGGTGCATATGTACAACAGAGACAGTCATGAAAGAGCTGATTATTCTGACCGCACAGTGAGATACGGCAAACTGCTGTCATACAACTGTGTATTGTGCACAGTACTCCATTTTGCTGGCTGTTACTACTGTATTCTGTTTGCCTCCCACACCAGCGGTCTCTTTCTCAATTTACTCCTCACCAAAGTGTGTGTTTGGTGCCCGGACCTGTGTGTTTATTCCAGAGCATGTATG